>NC_047107.1:8642000-8942000 GCF_902500255.1 Thalassophryne amazonica | reverse complement strand
ATTGTTTTGTATGTTGCTTGGCCCTTTGTCACCAGTTGGATGTCCATTGTGATGGGATGGTTTACGATGTGGTCATAACCAATTTCTGGGTCTGCAATCATTTGTGGGAGGTTTTTGGATTCATGCCCGCTTTGACTGATGATCCTTGCATATTTGAGGTTGGGTGGGGCCACGGACCCTCATCAGCTACGTCACATAGAACAGCGCATGACATCATCGGCATGTCTGGTCATGCCATCTCCTGTTGGCTCGTATATGGTGAGGTCACGATAACACAGAATAATATGCTAAAATATCATGTTGTAAGACCTGACAATGTGGATGTCACCACTATAGATACTGACAGTGGTATACTTTTGCTGTGTTTTATACGCTATGCCTACCAGTTTCTGCCATTCACTGTCTGAGTAAAGTGCAACAACAACTCTTAAGTCTGATGTTAAATCTCAAATGTGGGAGTTTGTGCTTTTACCAACATTCAAGGATCGTTAATTAAAGAGACTCATGGAGTTCCGACAGGTTTAAAACAATCTAAAAATGTTTGATTCAAGATGTTTTTGTCCAGATTTTAATACTCAAAGAACAGATTTAAAAATTAAATGGTTTTACATTTTCATGTGTTTGACATTTGAAATATTATCCACAATAATATTTAATATTATTGTGAAATGTATTTGTTGTAACTGTTGTTCGTGTTCTTTCATTGATCTCATTCCAATTATGCCCAAGATTTTGTTAATAAATGCAGAATATGGTTTTGAGACTCGTGTGCTTCAACAACCAACACTGTTTGAAGCAGTTCAGTGCTGTTTGTTGTTATATGAAAGACTCTCAATGGCCCAATAAGGACCAACAGGTCCCAGAATAAGGCGAACACCTTGAAAGGGTCAACACGTATGATAATAAACCATATAAATATAAACATTTGATGTCATTTATGTTTTGTACATTAGTAATTCATTTTACACATAATTTTACATTATTTTTGTAATAAATTAATTTAAGCAACAAGAAATCTGAGGAGCCACTTGGGAGCCAAAAGAGCCGGTGTCGCTGACCGAACGGTCCCCTCTAAAAATCGGCCTGCTCTGCCTTCAATGCACATGCGTCACTTCGAAGTGTCAACGGCGGTTCACCAATTATCACCTCGTTTCTGCTTCAAACTGCACTCCAGTCATCATCTATCTCAGCGACAGATATCTGAAGCTTCTGTACAACAATCATTTCCACATAAATTCAGCATTATTTCATCATAAAAAAAAAAAGAAATAATGCTGAATTTATGTGGAAATGATTGTTGTACAAAAGCTTCAGTTATCTGTCGCTGAGCTAGACGATGACTACAGTGCAGTTTGAAGCAGAAACGAGGTGATAATCAGTGAATCGCTGCTGATGCTCAGAAAAACGACATGTGCAGTGAAGGCAGGGTGGACTGATTTTTAGGAGGGACTGTTTGGTTGGTGACACCGGCTCTTGTTAGTGAGCCGAGCCATAAGAACTGGCTCTCTTAAAAGAGCCGGAATCCCCGTCACTAGATGATCGAAACATGATGTGGACAAAGCAACATGCTCCCTATTTATGCCACAAAAGTAGCAGAAATGTTTTGGGGGGGATCATCCTATGAACCTGTTGCTATTTTTATGTAGATCTTTTTTATAGAACAAAACTCGAGGATTAAAAAAGGTTATTGGAGATTAACCGCAGTATTAAGATCATCACTGAAACTTGTCTTCCAGTGTGTTCAGGCAACAGTTCACCACATGTCTGCTTATTAACTGAATTAATTATGTGGCGATGTGTCAAAGCACTTACATTCCTGAAGTATAATGTTCAGTATGACATACCGGTGGAGCTCTCATTCCTTGTGTCACACCAGAGCAGCCATTCGCACATTTGTTCTGGCACTCTGGATGAACAACAACACGGCAGTTTCTGCATTTCATGACAACTTTCCCAAAGCGGATCCTCTTCCCACACTGGGAGCAGGTCTCTGGCCGGATCACCTAAACCAAACAGACATACATCGAAAATTTACCTACAGTACAGTAGCAATGTTTAAACAAAAGCCCACAGTAGCTCCATGGATAATACCGTTTTGGAAATGAAAATGTGCTTTGGTGGTTTTTCGGGTCTTGTAGAGGTGACCTCCATGTTTGCTTTAGGTTGCACCACAGTATTTCCACCAGATGGCCACACAGGCATTTGATCTGAAGGGCAAAAGACCTAATGTATTACAGGTAGTAACCTCCACCAAGACCAGTCAACACATGACAAACTTTTTTTGGGTATGTAGATCCACACAATGTCTGTAAATTGAAATTTGACATCGTATTGTTCAAAAGATTCAATCACAAACCAAAATGTCTCCATTTTGTAGCACTGATGATCAGAAACAGATCCTAGAATGTTAAATTGTTTTATTGATTGTATTATTGATAATCAATAATAAATTAATTTTTTTTTTTTAAATAAACAGGACAATTGCTCAAACAAGAATATATCACAGTAAAGTAATCTTAGGAGTACAAATTTAATCTCAGCCACACATTCAAATCCATGACTAAAACACTTTTGAAGATATTTTTCCAAGATAGTGGATAAATAACTACTGCCATGTTTTGCTGTATGGAGACAAAATATTTCTGAATATTGATGCAAGCTTTAATTAAGCATTTTGAAGGTGAGGAACTAAGAATTTTTAAATGAGCTTTTATTCAGCGTACCTCGTCTCCCCGTTGAACCAGAAGAGAACTCTGGTGTAACGGTGTTTTGATGTTGTTGGGGCTCCTGGCTGATCATCTCAGGTGTCATCAGCTTTACCACCATCTGAACCTCCTGAGGTTCACAGAAATTAAACTTTACAGTGAAACATATTCAAAGTAAAAGAAAAGAAAAAGTATTTCATAGAATCTGTTGTAAAAACAAAATTCTTGAGTCATGAGTCCAAAACCAAGTTTTCAGCATTAATGACACCACAAGTAAAGTTTAAAGTGGATATGACACCTAAAAAATTAGGTAAAACTGATATAAATATCAAAATATACATACAGTATAGTAAGTTGAAAGTGGTTTTAATTATTATCACTGAGAAATAAAGTTTGTACAGCTTCTCAAAAGTGTGTTTCTTGGAAAGCACGCTGGCAGCGTTCCATCGGCAGTCACGTGATGCCGTGATGTCACAACGTGTAGAATCCCGTCTTTGTCTGTTAGATTGACAACAGGAACAGATAGACCTCAGCATGGACAGTGACAAGATCAAGAACTTTTCTGACTCCTCTTCAAGTGTGGATTATTCTGACTCGGATCCTGAGGATGTCGCAGCAGTGATTCGACCCTAGGGATTGGAGCCATATCTTTTGGATGAACATTCAAACCAGGAGCATTCTGGCAGCGAAAATAATGCCGACGGAATTTATGGCGGAACCGAAGCAGAGGCAAGAGACGTGCCAATTCCGATGGATTATGAAAGGCTGCAGAATACGGAATGGTAAGGTAGGCTTTTTTTTTTTCTTCTTCTTTATTAGAAGACAAAGACAACATGACAACATAAAACAAAACAGGCATTAACGAGCACTGGCAACAATGGTAATATAAAGAAATAAATGCATGAGGATAATAACCATATAACATAAAACAATACAGACATGATACACGACGTATATATACGAGGGCTGTCAATAAAGTAACGGTCCTTTTTATTTTTTTCAAAAACTATATGGATTTCATTCATATGTTTTTACGTCAGACATGCTTGAACCCTCGTGCGCATGCGTGAGTTTTTCCACGCCTGTCGGTGACGTCATTCGCCTGTGAGCACTCCTTGTGGGAGGAGTCGTCCAGCCCCTCGTCGGAATTCCTTTGTCTGAGAAGTTGCTGAGAGACTGGCGCGTTGTTTGATCAAAATTTTTTCTAAACCTGTGAGACACATCGAAGTGGACACGGTTCGAAAAATTAAGCTGGTTTTCAGTGAAAATTTTAACGGCTGATGAGAGATTTTGAGGTGATACTGTCGCTTTAAGGACTTCCCACGGTGCGAGACGTCGCTCAGCGCTCTCAGGCGGCATCATCAGCCTGTTCAAGATGAAAACCTCCACATTTCAGGCTCTATTGATCCAGGACGTCGTGAGAGAACAGAGAAGTTTCAGAAGAAGTCGGTTTCAGCATTTTATCCGGATATTCCACTGTTAAAGGAGATTTTTTTAATGAAAGACGTGCGGACGGATCCGCGCGTCGGGACGCAGCCGACGCGGTGCGGCGGCACAGGAAAAACACCTCTGTGTTGATAACCATTTGTAAAATCCAGGCGGCTTTTGATGGCTTTCAGTGGAGTGAGTATATGAGAAATTGTTTAACAGGCAGGACATGTTCCAACTTGTCCTTAAGGCTTTCAACAGAGGTGTTTTTCCTGTGGCGGAGCGTCGCGGCGGCTGCGTCCCGACGCGCGGACCCGTCCGCACGTCTTTCATTAAAAAAATCTCCTTTAACAGTGGAATATCCGGATAAAATGCTGAAACCGACTTCTTCTGAAACTTCTCTGTTCTCTCACGACGTCCTGGATCAATAGAGCCTGAAATGTGGAGGTTTTCAGCTTGAACAGGCTGACGACGCCGCCTGAGAGCGCTGCGCGACGTCTCGCAAAGTGAAAAGTCCTTAAAGCGACAGAATCACCTCAAAATCTCTCATCAGCCGTTAAAATTTTCACTGAAAACCAGCTTAATTTTTCGAACCGTGTCCACTTCGATGTGTCTCACAGGTTTAGAAAAAATTTTGATCAAACAACGCGCCAGTCTCTCAGCAACTTCTCAGACAAAGGAATTCCGACGAGGGGCTGGACGACTCCTCCCACAAGGAGTGCTCACAGGCGAATGACGTCACCGACAGGCGTGGAAAAACTCACGCATGCGCACGAGAGTTCAAGCATGTCTGACGTAAAAACATATGAATGAAATCCATATAGTTTTTGAAAAAAATAAAAAGGACCGTAACTTTATTGACAGCCCTCGTACATATGCATACATACATACCCTCACACACACACACACACACACACACGTACATGTATACATATACACATACATACCCACATGCACACACGTCTACAAAACACATATCTGTGTATATTAATAGCAATAATCATAACAACATCAATCCATACCACAGCAACAACAACGATTAAACAACCTTTCAAAATAGTGTGACATTGATTATTGCGTTGTATCTGACCCATTCTTTTTGTAGGCTTTGATTTTTGTTGCTACTGTTTATAACACTCTAATTACAGCATTTTCGATTGTAGCGTCTGTTTACTGCCTTTATTATTGTTCCGGAGCTGCAATAGTGTAGCTACTACTTGCGGACCACCGTCATTACCTTCGGGTTTTTGCCATTTTCGAGTGCCAGGCAATGCATTCATCCATGTTTAGTTACGTTAATTTCAAGAAGAATAGGAAATAAACGGCGAACGTTTCGAAAAAGATCGCTGAAAACAGTGAACATGCTGCGGCCGTGCTTACTACGTATTGCACTGATATTTGTACAAGTTCCTTGACCATTTCAAGATTATTGTGAACATATTATTTGGGGTTGACATTTTATGTGTTCCTGTGAGCGGTGCGAGAACATGGAGACGGTAGAGGAAAGTGTCTGCTGTCGGGAGCAAATGCATGTGTGTGAGCGGAACGAGCGGCAGCCTGACATTTCGTGCATCGCACAACACCGCGGCGTTCTATCAATCTGCCTGGACTTGAAAAGTCTAAAACCTTTCGCCCTTGTGTTTGTGCAATATGCTGTGACACAATGGTCAGGCATATTGACAAACAAGACCCTGAAAGCTGTGTTTAATAAAAGTTTCTGCTGCTAAAAAAAAGTGTAAAGAACGGCCGCCAGGCGCGCAAGCCGATATGGTCTACAGTGAGGAAAATAAGTATTTGAACACGCTGCGATTTTGCAAGTTCTCCCACTTAGAAATCATGGAGGGGTCTGAAATGTTCATCTTAGGTGCATTTCCACTGTGAGAGACATAATCTAAAAAAAAAAAATTCCAGAAATCACAATGTATGATTTTTTAATAATTTATTTGTATGTTACTGCGGCAAATAGGTATTTGAACACCTATGAAAATCAATGTTAATATTTGGTACAGTAGCCTTTGTTTGCAATTACAGAGGTCAAACGTTTCCTGTAGTTCTTGACCAAGTTTTCACACACTGCAACAGGGATTTTGGTCCACTCCTCCATACAGATCTTCTCCAAATCTTTCAGGTTTGGAGTTTCAGCTCCCTCCAAAGATTTTCTATTAAGTTCAGGTCTGGAGACTGGCCAGGCCACTCCAGGACCTTGAAATGCTTCTTACGGAGTCCCTCCTTAGTTGCCCTGGCTGTGTGTTTGGGGTCATTGTCATGCTGGAAGACCCAGTCATGACCCATCTTCAATGCTCTTACTGAGGGAAGGGGTTGTTTGCCAAAATCTCACAATACATGACCCCATCCATCCTCCCTTCAATACGGTGCAGTCGCCCTGTCCCCTTTGCAGAAGAGCACCCCCAGAGTATGATGTTTCCACCCCCATGCTTCACGGTTGGGATGGTTTTCTTGGGGTTGTTCTCATCCTCTAAACATGATAAGTGGAGTTGATTCCAAAAAGCTCTATTTTGGTCTCATCTGACCACATGGCCTCCTCTGGATCATCCAGATGGTCACTGGTGAACTTCAAACGGGCCTTGACACGTGCTTGAGCAGGGGGACCTTGCTGTCCTGCAGGATTTTAAACCATGACAGCATCATGTGTTACTAACGTAATCTTTGTGACTGTGGTGCCAGCTGTCTTCAGGTCATTGACCAGGTCCTCCTGTGTAGTTCTGAGCTTTCTCAGAATCATCCTTACCCCACAAAGTGAGATCTTGCATGGAATCCCAGACCGAGGGAGATTGACAGTCATCTTGTGTTTCTTCCACTTTCTAATAAATAATCATAACAGTTGTTGTATTCTACAAAGCTGCTTGCCTGTTGTGCTGTAGTCCATTCCAGCCTTGTGCCGGTCTAGTTTTGTCCCTGGTGTCCTTAGACAGCTCTTTGGTCTTGGCTATGGTGGACAGGTTGGAGTGTGATTGATTGAGTGTGTGAACAGGTGTCTTTTATATAGGTAACAAGTTCAAACAGGTGCAATTACACTCAACAAAAATATAAACGCAACACTTTTGGTTTTGCTCCCACCCATTTTGTATGAGATGAACTCAAAGATCTAAAACTTTTTCCACATACACAATATCACCATTTCCCTCAAATATTGTTCAGAAACCAGTCTAAATCTGTGATAGTGAGCACTTCTCCTTTGTTGAGATAATCCATCCCACCTCACAGGTGTGCCATACCAAGATGCTGATTAGACACCATGATTAGTGCACAGGAGGGCCTTAGACTGCCCACAATAAAAGGCCACTCTGAAAGGTGCAGTTTTATCACACAGCACAATGCCACAGATGTCGCAAGATTTGAGGGAGCGTGCAATTGGCGTGCTGCATGGCATGCATGACAGCAGGAATGTCAACCAGAGCTGTTGCTCGTGTACTGAATGTTCATTTCTTTACCATAAGCTGTCTCCAAAGGCATTTCAGAGAATTTGGCAGTACATCCAAACAGCCTCACAACCGCAGACCACGTGTAAACACACCAGCCCAGGACCTCCATTTGTTCACCTCCAAGATCATCTGAGACCAGCCACTTGGACAGCTGCTGAAACAATCGGTTTGCATTACCAAAGAATTTCTGCACAAACTGTCAGAAACCATCTCAGGGAAGCTCATCTGCATGCTCATCGTCCTCATCAGGGTCTCGACCTGACTCCAGTTCGTCGTCGTAACTGACTTGAGTGGGCAAATGCTCACATTCACTGGCGTTTGGCACGTTGGAGAGGTGTTCTCTTCATGGATGAATCCTGGTTCACACTGCCCAGGGCAGATGGCAGACAGCGTGTGTGGCGTTGTGTGGGTGAGCGGTTTTCTGACGTCAATGTTGTGGATCGAGTGGCCCATGATGGCGGTGGGGTTATGGTATGGGCAGGCGCCTGGTATGGTCGAAGAACACAGGTGCATTTTATTGATGGCATTTTGAATGCACAGATACCGTGACGAGATCCTGAGGCCCATTGTTGTGCCATACATCCAAGAACATCACCTCATGTTGCAGCAGGATAATGCACAGCCCCATGTTGCAAGGATCTGTACACAATTGGAACAACTTGGAAGCTGAAAATGTCCCAGTTCTTGCATGGCCGGCATACTCACCGGACATGTCACCCATTGAGCATGTTTGGGATGCTCTGGACCGGCGTATACGACATCGTGTACCAGTTCCTGCCAATATCCAGCAACTTCGCACAGCCATTGAAGAGGAGTGGACCAACATTCCACAGGCCACAATTGACAACCTGATCAACTCTATGTGAAGGAGATGTGTTGCACTGCATGAGGCAAATTGTGGTCACACCAGATACTGACTGGTATCCCCCCCAATAAAACAAAACTGCACCTTTCAGAGTGGCCTTTTATTGTGGACAGTCTAAGGCACACCTGTGCACTAATCATGGTGTCTAATCAGCATCTTGATATGGCACACTTGTGAGGTGGGATGGATTATCTCAGCAAAGGAGAAGTGCTCATTATCACATTATCACAGCGCATGCAGCTGAACGTGGGGTCACAGCTGTAATAAACATATAATGACAGATAAGTCTTCTAAACATTAGAAGGACTGACAATGCAACCGTTTACTAAGGCACTACAATGTAAATTAAGTAAGTAATCACCTTTGGAATGGCTACAGACATGCTTCCCATTGCACAGTGACCACCAGCCACACCACATCCATCAACTGTCATGTCATCCGTGTGACATGAGTGCAAAGTGCGATGGTGACATCTGCCATGATCCAAGGGTAGATGCATTATCCACTACGAAATAATTATTCCATATGATGCTGCGTCCAGACAGCACTCTCAGTATCACACTCTCTCTCTCATATATCAGCCCTTTAGCGCACAGTGTACCGTCCCGCTGTCCGGCAGCTGCAAGTGCCAATGAGGGCGGACGGTTTTGTGTGGAAGATCCCTGACGAATCTGAGCTTTTGGATACGACTCTTTAGCTCCTTACTGCCAGCTCAGATCGAGCCTGGGTTTATACACACACCCACCCAACACGCGTGGACGAATCAGTTGGGGCAGGTGGGAGCGCAGTCTGGGTATTTCGGACGGCTGTTCGCAACTCTTTTTCCCTCCCAGATGTGGCATGAATTGTGTCTTTTTTTACATTCTGCCTGCTTCGGCTTGGGTTGTGCTCATTCGTTGTAAGTGTCACAGGGCCTTAAAGGTTCACCAGAAGTCAGTAACACCCAAGTAATCCACACACAGAAAGAAATCAAACCATAGATGTCCATAAATTATGTAATAATGTTAAATAAAACAGAAAAAAGTATTGAACACCTGAAGGTGCAAAAAGACATGGAAAACCAAGACACCAGCTGAAATCTATCAGTAATTAGAAAGGAATCCTGCCCCTTGACAAAGCAAATTAATATCAGCTAGTTAAGTCCCAACTGATGACCTATAAAAAGGTGTCTCATTCCCATGGTGCCACACAAGAAACCTCAAGAAAGCAAAAAACTCTCTCAAGATCTTTGCAACCTTATTGTTGCAAAACATACTGATGGCATTGGTTACAGAAGGATTTCTAAATTTGTGAATGCTCAAGTGCACACAACAGGGCTGTAATCCGGAAGTGGAAAGAACATCATTTCACCATAAACTGGCCACAACCAGGTACTCCTCACAAGATTTATGACAGGAGTGACAAGAATTAGAGGAGTCCAAGACCTAATGAACACTTCAGAAAAAATGGAATTAGCAGGTAGAATTGTTTCAAAGAATACAAAAAGTAATACACTCAACCGCCACGGCCTGTATGCACCCTCACCACACAGGACTGTACTGATGAAGAAAAAACATGCTGAAACTCATTTAAAGTCTGCTGCACAACATTGAGACAAGCCTGTGAAATACTGGGAGAATATAGTTTATTCATTCACTCAAGTCATATCATTCATTCATTTCTTACTTACATAAGCATTTCCCATGAACAAAAAGGAACAGAAGATAAATATTGCATTCTCTGCTCCTTTTAACAAAAAAAGAAAAAGAAAAAAGAAAGAAATCCATTTGTTTCCTCACTTCCACCCTGAACACCGTCTCCTTGTCAAGTCGTCAAGCATCAAATAAACATCATTAACAGTAACATGATTGTCTTATATTTCAGCAGTTAATCATTTTTCTTCTAATTTTCTCTGTTCTCTCATGATTTTGTCCTGATTGGGCGTGTGGAGATTAATCAATATGAACCTTATCTAGATAAAAACATGCGCGATGTGAGTGCATCGACTCATTCAGTGTGCATCGGTTCAATTGACAGGTGGAATCCTGTTGCATCGCTCACTGCCTGCTTGCATCGATTTTGAGGCACACTGAATTCAACACGGACAGTTCAGGACACCAGAGCGACTGTTGTTTTTGAGGGTGTTTATTGAGAAAATGATTATGTCTATATGTTGACTGCAGACTGCAGCGGGTCTGCTTGAAGCTTGAAGCAACGAAGCAGTGCTTCAACCTGCTGTTTGCTGGTTCTCTGCTTCGCTGGTTTTCAGAAGCAGCAACTCAAATGGCATGAGCACCAGCCAGTGCGTAAACTGAAGCTGTCCATCAGGAAAAGGAAATAATAATAATAATATCCTCTGTTTTGTGGGACAAAGTGCACAGCTCCAAAGAGCTGCGCAGATTTTGATCGGAATTAATAACTTCAGAGCGAATTGCCATTTCAAATTAACTGACACCTCTTTCTAAATATTATAATCCAAACAATAAACTACAACCGATAAAACCTTTTTTTTCTCCCAAAATGAGACATCCTCCGTTTTTTATGAATTACATCCTGACTTGCAGCACAGCCGGCTGAGCTCAGCTCAGGAGTCTATGGAGTGGCATTTGTGTCATTAATATCTGAAAGGAAATGCTTTTAAAAAAAAAAAACAACAGATTTTTTTTACTTCTATTTCTGTCCAGAGCTCAAGAATCCAGTGACCAATTTCATATTTATTTAGTTTAAGACTCAATAAAATGTTGAAAACCTGTAAAGCCTATTTTTAGTACACAGAAAATTCACAAGCTCTGTTGTGATTTGGCACTATATAAAATTAAATAAACTGAATAGAAATTAATATGAACATACTGTTGGTGTTAGTAATATAACTTTGGAAACACTAGTGCGCTGTGCCCCTAATCCTATACTTGTATAATTTTGATTTATGGTGTTGAATGCTTTGTGTAAATCAATAAACACTCCCACTGTATACTCTTTTCTTTCAATTGCAGCTATAACTGTTTCTACCAATTCTATAAGTTGATCGTTGAGATCTGAATCCATACTGTTTTCGCTAATTAACTTATGTTTCTCTAAAAAAATTGGTTACATTTTGAGTGAACCATTTCTCAAAAACTTTAGAAAACCCTCAAATCAAGGAAAGTTAAAAACAGGCAGATCACTGATGTCATGCATTCTATTTTCCCTTAAATCATTGTTTCCCATAGCTAAATATTCCTGAGTAGTTCAGAAATTACATACAACAAAATCTGATGAATAGATACAAGTAACGCACACTCACACTCATCTTCAACTGCTTAGTCTAATTAAGGGTGGCAGGGGGCTGGAGCCTATCCCAGCAGTCAGAGTGCGAGGCGGGGTACACCCAGGACAGGACACCAGTCTGTCTAGATACAAGTTGTTGTTGTCGTCCATTCGGCTTCTCCCGGTTTGTGTTCAGGGTCGCCACAGCGGATACAGCCAGATCCATATTGGTTTTACCAGTTTACCAGTTTTACCTGGCGAAACATACACAGTCGCTACTGTTCCAAAGAGGTCTCCCATCCAAGTACTAACCAGGTCCCGCACTGCTTAGCTTCTGAATATATATATATATATATATATATATATAAAAACATTGGTGATTTCTACTATTATACCGAATCATTATGGTATTTCCTGCCTTTATCTGCATGTTAAATTGATCATCTACGTAATAATTATAGTCATTCATCAAATAGTTAAAAGAAATTTTATCTGCCTCAATGTCACTTCCATACTCCAATATACTGTGATCTATAGCCCTATAGCCGTGTTGGTTAAACCGTCATACATCATTCATGATACTTCACGTCATCCATAACATCACTGATTACTGGAGTTTTTGCTCCTTCCAGAGCCCCATTCAATTTAATTAGTACCTTACAATCAGATGTCCATGTTGACTATTTTCTTCTGCTTCTCAGTAGTCATGTCTGTCTTGCAATGTCTGCATGTTTATTTATGAGGTGCTCATTTACATAGACGGTAGCCGTGTCAGCTTTCTTCCCATTTTAAGCAGTTCTGTATTTTGTTTTCTATTAATGAAGCAGATAATAATTGCAGGTTTTTATTTTTATTTTTCTTTGGAAGAGAGTGACATTCTTCTATATCTATTTTCCATCTTTATATGCATGCTGCAAAAGAAGGCAATAACTTGTTGTAAGGAGAGCTGTTCTTGCTCTGGTGGGTCCCCAGTGTCCACTGCGTAACCCTTCCGTATGAGCGGTGTGTGGTTTCCAATCCACTGATGATCACAAAATAGTCTGGTCAGATGAGACCAAAAATAACCTTTTCTGGATGCCATAACACACACCATTTTTGGAGGTCAAATAGCCCCAAAAACACCAAAACACCGGTGAAGTTTGGAGGTGGGAACATCATGGTGTGGGGCTGTTTTTCAGCATATGGCACTGGCAAACTTCATATAACTGAAGGAAGGATGAATGGAAAAATGTGATACAAATCTGCTGCCATCGACCAGGATGAAAAGGTTGAAATGAGGATGGACATTTCAGCAAAACAGTGATCCCAAACACAGTCAAGAAAACTCGCAACTGGTTTCAGTGAATGAAAATAAAACTGTTAGAATGGTCCAGCCAATCACCTGACTTGAATTCAATAGAAAATCTATGGAAAGAACTAAAGATCAGAGTTCACAGAAGAGGTCCACAGAACCTTCAAGGTTTGAGGACTGTTTGTGTGGAAGAATGGGCCAAAATCACAACTGAGCAACACATGTGACTAGTTTCTCCATACAGGAGGCATCTTGAAGCTCTCATTAGCAACAAAGGCTTTTGCACGAAGTATTACAATAAATTTCAATAAGTGTGTTCAGTACTTTTTCCCTTTTTCCATTTTATTACACATTACTCAATTTCTGCACTTGTTTTAGCTTCTTTGCGTGTAAAGATTACTTGGGTTGTTACCAGCATCTAGTGAAAATTTCATGTCAATAACACCTTTAGAAATATATTTAGCGACATGTTCAATACTTGTTTTTCCCACTCTACATGGTTTACACTCATGCGGCTGCCCAGGATGCTGTAACTAACCCCTCTGTAGAAGACTGTGAGGATGGGGTGGGAGACTGATATTTTTAGACTGTGTTGGAAGTATAGGAGGCTTTGCTGGGCTTTCTTGGTGGTGGAAAGGATGTTGAGGGACCAGGTGAGAACTTCTGGCAGGTGAACACCAAGGAATTTGGCATTCTCTACAATCTCTACAGAAGAGAAGTCGGTGATGAGAGGCTGGTAGATGTTTCTGATCTTATAAAACCTACCCATCATATCAATCAATCAATCAATTTTTTTATATAGCGCCAAATCACAACAAACAGTTGCCCCAAGGTGCTTTATATTGTAAGGCAAGGCCATACAATAATTATGTAAAACCCCAACGGTCAAAACGACCCCCTGTGAGCAAGCACTTGGCTACAGTGGGAAGGAAAAACTCCCTTTTAACAGGAAGAAACCTCCAGCAGAACCAGGCTCAGGGAGGGGCAGTCTTCTGCTGGGACTGGTTGGGGCTGAGGGAGAGAACCAGGAAAAAGACATGCTGTGGAGGGGAGCAGAGATCGATCACTAATGATTAAATGCAGAGTGGTGCATACAGAGCAAAAAGAGAAAGAAACAGTGCATCATGGGAACCCCCCAGCAGTCTACGTCTATAGCAGCATAACTAAGGGATGGTTCAGGGTCACCTGATCCAGCCCTAACTATAAGATTTAGCAAAAAGGAAAGTTTTAAGCCTAATCTTAAAAGTAGAGAGGGTGTCTGTCTCCCTGATCTGAAATGGGAGCTGGTTCCACAGGAGAGGAGCCTGAAAGCTGAAGGCTCTGCCTCCCATTCTACTCTTACAAACCCTAGGAACTACAAGTAAGCCTGCAGTCTGAGAGCGAAGCGCTCTATTGGGGTGATATGGTACTACGAGATCCCTAAGATAAGATGGGACCTGATTATTCAAAACCTTATAAGTAAGAAGAAGAATTTTAAATTCTATTCTAGAATTAACAGGAAGCCAATGAAGAGAGGCCAATATGGGTGAGATATGCTCTCTCCTTCTAGTCCCCGTCAGTACTCTAGCTGCAGCATTTTGAATTAACTGACCTTTCTGATTTTAGAGATATTGCGTAAATGCAAAAAAGCAGTCCTACATATTTGTTTAATATGCGCTTTGAATGACATATCCTGATCAAAAATGACTCCAAGATTTCTCACAGTATTACTAGAGGTCAGGGTAATGCCATCCAGAGTAAGGATCTGGTTAGACACCATGTTTCTAAGATTTGTGGGGCCAAGTACAATAACTTCAGTTTTATCTGAGTTTAAAAGCAGGAAATTAGAGGTCATCCATGTCTTTATGTCTGTAAGACAATCCTGCAGTTTAGCTAATTGGTGTGTGTCCTCTGGCTTCATGGATAGATAAAGCTGGGTATCATCTGCGTAACAATGAAAATTTAAGCAATACCGTCTAATAATACTGCCTAAGGGAAGCATGTATAAAGTGAATAAAATTGGTCCTAGCACAGAACCTTGTGGAACTCCATAATTAACTTTAGTCTGTGAAGAAGATTCCCCATTTACATGAACAAATTGTAATCTATTAGACAAATATGATTCAAACCACCGCAGCGCAGTGCCTTTAATACCTATGGCATGCTCTAATCTCTGTAATAATATTTTATGGTCAACAGTATCAAAAGCAGCACTGAGGTCTAACAGAACAAGCACAGAGATGAGTCCACTGTCCGAGGCCATAAGAAGATCATTTGTAACCTTCACTAATGCTGTTTCTGTACTATGATGAATTCTAAAACCTGACTGAAACTCTTCAAATAGACCATTCCTCTGCAGATGATCAGTTAGCTGTTTTACAACTACCCTTTCAAGAATTTTTGAGAGAAAAGGAAGGTTGGAGATTGGCCTATAATTAGCTAAGATAGCTGGGTCAAGTGATGGCTTTTTAAGTAATGGTTTAATTACTGCCACCTTAAAAGCCTGTGGTACATAGCCAACTAACAAAGATAGATTGATCATATTTAAGATCGAAGCATTAAATAATGGTAGGGCTTCCTTGAGCAGCCTGGTAGGAATGGGGTCTAATAAACATGTTGATGGTTTGGATGAAGTAACTAATGAAAATAACTCAGACAGAACAATCGGAGAGAAAGAGTCTAACCAAATACCGGCATCACTGAAAGCAGCCAAAGATAACGATACGTCTTTGGGATGGTTATGAGTAATTTTTTCTCTAATAGTTAAAATTTTGTTAGCAAAGAAAGTCATGAAGTCATTACTAGTTAAAGTTAATGGAATACTCAGCTCAATAGAGCTCTGACTCTTTGTCAGCCTGGCTACAGTGCTGAAAAGAAACCTGGGGTTGTTCTTATTTTCTTCAATTAGTGATGAGTAGAAACATGTCCTAGCTTTACGGAGGGCTTTTTTATAGAGCAACAGACTCTTTTTCCAGGCTAAGTGAAGATCTTCTAAATTAGTGAGACGCCATTTCCTCTCCAACTTACGGGTTATCTGCTTTAAGCTAAGAGTTTGTGAGTTATACCACGGAGTCAGGCACTTCTGATTTAAAGCTCTCTTTTTTTAGAGGAGCTACAGCATCCAAAGTTGTCTTCAATGAGGATGTAAAACTATTGACGAGATACTCTATCTCACTTACAGAGTTTAGGTAGCTACTCTGCACTGTGTTGGTATATGGCATTAGAGAACATAAAGAAGGAATCATATCCTTAAACCTAGTTACAGCGCTTTCTGAAAGACTTCTAGTGTAATGAAACTTATTCCCCACTGCTGGGTAGTCCATCAGAGTAAATGTAAATGTTATTAAGAAATGATCAGACAGAAGGGAGTTTTCAGGGAATACTGTTAAGTCTTCTATTTCCATACCATAAGTCAGAACAAGATCTAAGATATGATTAAAGTGGTGGGTGGACTCATTTACTTTTTGAGCAAAGCCAATAGAGTCTAATAATAGATTAAATGCAGTGTTGAGGCTGTCATTCTCAGCATCTGTGTGGATGTTAAAATCACCCACTATAATTATCTTATCTGAGCTAAGCACTAAGTCAGACAAAAGGTCTGAAAATTCACAGAGAAACTCACAGTAACGACCAGGTGGACGATAGATAATAACAAATAAAACTGGTTTTTGGGACTTCCAATTTGGATGGACAAGACTAAGAGTCAAGCTTTCAAATGAATTAAAGCTCTGTCTGGGTTTTCATCATATCCTTTGTTTTGCGCACATTCAGGAACAGGTTGTTGGCTCTACAGCAGTAATTCAGTCATTCCACCTCCTCTCTGTATGCTGACTTATTGCTGCTTCTGATGAGTCCCATCGCTATTTCATCAGAACATTTGATGATGCGGTTCGCAGTACAATTGTGAGTCAACAGAGTGAATACCATAGTGCTGAAGACACTTGGTCCTAACTGGTATAGAACGATAATCTTAAGGTAAACCTCAAAACCAGGAACTTGAAAATAAATATTCTGCTCAGAATCATCAGTAAAAAGAAGTAAGCCCTATATTGGCCCCAAGGCCCACTGATGCTGAACACATACAAAACCAAGGAGCTAATCATAGGATCCAGGAGAAACAAAACATTCAGCCCACTATCACTGGGGTGAACACCACACATTTTGTAAAGAAGGCACAGCCAAGACTCCAGTTTCTGAGAATCCTCAGGAAAAATAACATAAACCAGAGATTGCCGGTGTCTTTTTACTACTACTGCCTCTGTATGTGGTTTGGCATGGGGGCAAACAGGAAAGAACTCCAGAGGGTTACCAAAATGGCAGAGAAGAACACTAGGTGCCCTCTACCCACACTGGGGGACCTTCATGGCTCTTACTGTCTCAGGAGAGCCAACACCATCCTAAAGGATTCATCCAACCCCAGACACTCTCTGTCTAGCTGCTGCCATCAGGTAAACGATACAGGGCCATTAAAACAAGAACAAATTTAGAGAAAAGCAGTTTCTACCCACACGCTGTTAAAGCTTTGAATGGCACTGAAACCTAATAGTCAGGTCACATGCCACACTTGAAGTGAGTGCAATAGTTGTTCACCTGCATTACCAATTCATCTATATTAATCTGCCGTGTGTGGTGTCTGATGTGCTCGGAAGGACGACAGGGGCGCTCCGATCACAAATTGGGATATTCAACATGTTGGATTGTCTTGGCCAGATAGTGCAGTGTGTGTTGTGTACCCCGACCACAAACGAGCATGCAGCCTGCTGAATGTGAAGTGTAGCCAATCAGAAAGCGAGGTGACGGACACACGGAGCAGAAAATAAAATCAAAACAGCTGTTCTGACTTACCAGATACGCTTAGATAACAGACAAAACTTAGGCTAGCAGGTAGATAGCTTCATTGAAAGTAGACGGGGGAGAAAGACATGCAGTGTAAGGGGAAAACTGCCAAAAGCTAAGGGCCCCTTCACACCAAGTGCGCATGAAGCAGGAATCGTGTGCAAAACGTGTAAAATTGTCCTTGCCTCCAATGCCTCGTACACCTGTTACTACAACTATTTGCGCACACCAGCAGCTGAAAGACAGAGTGTGCACTGTGCGAATCCATCGATCCCTCTCGCAGCAGGTGTTGGCCAAATTCCAGCTGACACGCACGAACATCTAACACCGCTCGTTTGGCACTTAGAAAATGTGTGGCCATTCGCACTACTGGCAAAACAACAGTCTGCAGACAATCACTGTCGTGCTGGCAGTGAAATCTGTCCCCATGAGTGTGGCCTTGGTGTGTGTGCTGAACTGACAGGAGGTGTGTCCACCCACTGAAGCGGCTGTGGAGATCTGTCGTTCTGGACATCTCAGCTGAACAACATGTACTGTGTTTGGACAGAAATGCACTAACAACTGCCCACTGTGACATACATGTGTCTGTTTGCTGCCATCACGTGGACATAAAAAAAAACATATCGCTGTGGTGGTACATGCTGTGGGCTGCAGCGTGCATGCGCTCCCTCGCTGCAGCCCACTGATAGTCTGCCCCCAGGCCTAACTCGCTGCAGCAATTGATAGGCTGCCCCCAGGCCGAACTCGCTGCAGCCCATTGATAGGCTGCCCCCAGGCCGAACTCGCTGCAGCCCATTGATAGGCTGCCCCCTGGATGAAACAGACTGTCAGATCAAAACATGCAGTGGGCGATCTAACTTTCATGTCACCCAAGTGAGCTCTTTTCCATATGATGCCGTGTCAGTGCTGGCGCACCATCCAAAAGACACGCGTGTCGGACAGGGCATGCGCGCAGGCCAGCTGGACACGCTCCAGCAGATGTGGACAAGAGAAGAGCGAACTGCTTCTCATTTGTGTCATTTCATGACTGTATGTCTGTGACCATGGGTCATCTACAGAGGAACAGACGGACCATATTTGTATTGCCCGCTTGATAAGAGGGATTCAATATAAAATGCTGTGTTTTTTATGGTGTATGGTTTTATTTTTTTATTTTAAATACATCCATCTCTTTGTTGATTTCAGGCATTTTCCCCGCACCATTAACAGGCCAGTGATGGTAGTTCAGCGGTAAAGTTTTGGGCTGGCAATCACTAAAGTGCTGGTACGAATCCCGTGGGTGGTGTTTTTTTTTAAATTCCACATCAGTGGCATGATGTGGTTACACAGGTAACAGCTGGTTTTTATTTTTTATTTATTCCGCAGGAGCGGCGCAATGTGGTACACCTCGCACTGTGTTCCTGCTCGAAAGACACCGTCGAGTGCACGAACCCTTGCACCACAATTGTGCACACTTGCCAGACGGCGTGGTTTCATGGTGAGCTAATTCAAACTGTTTCGCCATATTTAACCAAGCTTCACACTATGTGTGAAGGGGCCTTAAGGAAAGGACATTGCAAGCTGTGCATAAAGTTAACACTAAGGTAGGAGAAAAGGACTTGTACGTATTGGACAGACAAAGGGACCAAGATGGAAAGGATGTGCAGCAGGTTAGGTTGACAAAAGATGCAGATGGTAATGTGCAGACAAGTAAGAGGAGTGTGTTGAGAATCTGTAGATAGTATTTTGAGGAGCTGCTGAATGAAGAAAATGATAAAGAGGAGGCTTGATGATGTGGAGAGAGTAAATCAGGAAGTGCAATGGATGAGGACAGACTATGAAGATGATGCTGTTCGGAGCAGCAGCATTGAATGCCTATCTCGGCTTTCAATGCTTAACAGCCCAGTGAGTATTAAGAGAAATTGTGGAGAGCTGGGCATGTCCCAACTTGTCCCCTGGCACTCCGAAACGGAGGTGTTCCTTTGTCTCACTCGATCAGCGAATCGGTCCTGACGCGCGAAGCCTCCGTGCGGCTTTCCATGACAAAATCTCTTGTTAAAAGTGAAATCTGCTGGAAAATGGCTGATGTCCAGCTCTTGTGATAACCAGAGAAATTGCTCACAACGGTCCCGGCTCCACACAGCCATCTGTTTAGAAATGATGTGGTGTTTTCTGCCTCTCGATGGCGGCACGGAGCGCGGCGCGCCGTGCGCCATTGTGGGGCGTCCTTAAAGCTGTAGTAACAGTCCTTATTCTCTGTGAAGCCCGTAAAATTTTCACCGAAAGCCAGATAAATTTTTCGAATGGTTTCCAGCTGCTTGTCTCTAACAGTTTCTGAAAAAATTCTGATGAAAAAAAAAAAAGCCCAAATCATTCCGCCATTTCCTCGCAATGAAACAACGACGAGAGGGGTGGAGCAGTGCTCACTCAAAGCCTGCCCACAGGCGAATGACGCAACCGACAGGCGTGGAAAAACTCACGCATGCGCACGAAGGTTCAAGCTTGGCTGACGTAAAAACATATGAATCAAATCCATAGTTTTTGAAAAAAATAAAAAGGTACGATACTTTTCTCACAGACCTCGTATGTTTTGTTATACATGTGCAATTTCAGCCTTCTACAATAACCAGAAATTGGTCAGGGGAAATCTTTAATGAATAGCACTCATAGGATAGTTTGAAGACAGAGTCAGAGAGATGGGATTGAGATGGTTTGAACATGTGCAGAGGAGGGACCCACGGTATATATATTGTACAGTCTCAACGATGAGAAAAGACAACAAGCTTAATGATTAAGTATGTGTATGTTTCACCTGTTCCACAGCTTTTTTGTCCATTGGCTCAGTGGACATAGTTTCAACTTTCTCCTTCTTGCTAGCTGCAGTTCCAACAGCCAGGCCCATAGATGAACGCTGTAGAGAACAAAGCAATCATGAAACATAGCTCGGCAGGCATTTCCCTCAAAAATACATACTCTAGCTCCTGTGCAAGGTCCACCAAATATCTGATTATACCACTCAACTGTCTTGAGCCAACCAGGAGCTGGCAGATACTAGTCAATTAGAAGTGTTTGCTTAAAACATATTAACCAAATAAGGCACCAACAAAAAAGACGAGAGGAGGAGTTGAAGGTGGAGTGGATGGAGAGCAGGGTTCTCCTCAGACAATGGAATAATGGTGCTGTGCTGTTTTAGTCTCATCACAGCGCCGTTATTTTGTGGTATCATCTAACAATGTTTCTTTGATTTGACAATTTATTCTTCAACCATTGTCAAAGCCATTTAAATATATCAATCGTGACTCACCTTTCTGCTAATTAAAGTCACTAGTTTTTAATTAAAGTCAGTACCTTTTTATAGGGCAGCGCACAACAGCTCTCAGGCATGGACTGGACCATTACCTCTATTATCTCCTACTTCACTGGTTCATAAACTGAAATTATGGTCCTTCATGCAAAGGAATAAATATATATATCCTCGAGTGTTGTTGTGGAACTTGACCGATTAAACATCATTCCTCCAAATGCTGCCGCTGTTACCGTCTGTTACTGACGGTGTCTCTCTCCTTGGGAAGTCTGTCGGATAGTTGCTGAGGTATGCTGTTTTGGAATGAACTGTTGGAGGGGCGTTGGGTTTTACAAGTTCCTGTGTATGGGAGGAAGCTTACCCGTCTTTCTCGGGCTCGAGATCTCAGGGGCTTTATCACAGCTGAATCCATATCCTGAAACAATATATACAGAGGACCGAACAACATGAGGACAGCTAGTTGCAAACTACAGAAAGAAAGACATCTTTTTAATAACTGATTTTTGACAAGGGTTCTTTACATTCACAATAAAATATTTTAACAAATCTCGTCTTCCTGGATAACGATACCAAAGACGATTTTTAAACTAACATTTTAGAAATTAAACTAGCAAAGGCAAACAAAAAATGGTATTTACTGCGTGACTATTGTTGCGCAGTAACAAACAGCTGTCATTCTGTTATCAATACATACGGGAGTCCCATTTACTTGGTGACACGGTCCAACTACATTTGATTAACAACATGAATTCAATTAATCTACTGCTGTTCCTTTAACCAAACTTTTTCTGAAAACAGGCTTCTTCGATCAGAATGGACATGAGTGATAATATTTTATCCAAGAATCCTGCCAGGAATAATCCTGCCTGCCAGCAAATACTTTAGGCTGAGGAAGGATTAATGGAAGCTAAAACCAAGGAAGAATGTGTGGCTGAATAGAGTTTAAAGCAACTGGCAACTTGCTTCCAACAGATTGTTTGCTGTTGTAACCAGTGTTGTATAAAGTACCGGAAAATCACACTTAAGCAAAAGTACAGATACCCATTAAAAATGACTTTGGTAGCAGTTCAAGTCACCGATTGAAATGCTACTCAAGTAAAAGTCTTAAAGTATCTAGTATTTATTGTACTTAAGTATGACAAGTAATGTACAACTAAATGTACTCAAGTACTGAAAGTAAAAGTACAAGTAAATGTTAATAACCAAAAAGGGACTGATTTTTTTTTATATTACAAAGTTTATCTAGGCTTGTAAATGACTGGTAGTATTAGTCAAAATACTGAAAATTGTGCACATCACACAAAAACACTTCAGAAACTAGGTTTCAAAACCTAAACGACAGTAGGCCACTCACTAGGTGTTCATAGGAAACAGTTATTTATTTCTATATGTATTTATTTATTTATTTTCATTGTTACATGGTTTCATCTTTTCTGTTGTGTTTTGTTTCATTAGGTTCTTTTTGTCTCTTTCTCTAAAATTGTATTGTAACATTATTAGTCTATTATTATTGACTTATTGTCTATTATGTAGACTATTATTGTTGTTGCTATTATTAATATATGAATAAAAATAAATTAAAAAATTACAATTTGACTCTTTTACGACAACGAACGCTGAGCCATTAATTATACAGAAAACAAATCAACACAAACGTGCTGATGCGAACAGCTTAATGCTAACTTTAACATTGAAAACACCAGACATGCTAATGCGTTAGTATCTGTCCGGTTTAAGTTATAACATACATCTATCCACTGTTTCAGAAGACCATAACAGGTCAGTTTAACATAAAAATATTAAATATTACTCACAGACATATGCTCTTCAGGGTTTTAGCAGGGAAAAATTAGAATAAAGTGAAATTAAACAATGAATCCACGAATCATAGATCAAAGCACTGCTTCGATCTGCGAATCACTGCTTCGATTGGTTCAAGGTTCAAAGCAAAGCCGCGCTGCAGAAAAGTTGATTACAGACCCGCTGCAGGTCTGTAATCAATGTAGACAAATGATCATTTTCCTGGCAAACACTCCCCAAGTGCTCAACTGCAAAAAAGCCTACCGGACATGACTCATGACAAAGCCTGACTTCGTTGCAGTCACTAGTTGTCTCTGGGTGAAAACACAACTTTTTTCGTGTGTGTTTTTTTTTTTTTTGTAATGAGTAATGCCATGGCGCATGGAAAATGTATCGGAGTAGAAGTACGCAATTAACGTCGGAAATGTAGTGAAGTAAAAGTGAAAGTAAGCTGAATTTAAAAAGCTCAAGTAAAGTACAAAGTCTCCCAAAACGTACTTTACAGTAGTGAAGTATTTTTACTTCGCTACTATACAACACTGGTTGTAACGCTCTTCCGATCTTTACACGATTATATACGTTTCTTTTATTTCTGTTTAACACTTTTTTTTGGTTTTGAAGTGTATCTACCCTGAATTTTATTTAACTACAGTCCTATTGTGAATCGCTAGCGGTTAGCTTTCGCTAGCTTTGCTAGGAGTTAGCTTGCTTTCGCTAGGTCGACCCTCCCCCATTACTTTATTACTGTTTTTACCAGTCTAATACTCCTGTTAGTTTTTCAGTGTAACTACTGTGAATTTTAGATCATTATTTTACTCCTGTGTAAATCTTAGGAGTGGCTAGCATTTTTTGCTAGCACTTAGCTAGGTTGACCACACGCCCCCCCCCCCCCCCCCCGGTTTCTTTAAACTTCTTAGTTTTTCAGTGTAACTGATGTGAATTTTAGTTCATTACATTACTCTTCCGTTAATCTTAGGAGTGGTTTACTCTTAGAAGGTTTTTTTAATTACTGTTCCTATCAGTGTAATACTTTTGTTACTTTTTCAGTGTAACTTTAAAGTCATTAATCTACTCCTGTGTGAACCTTAGGAGTGGTTAGCATATTCATTAGTGCTTCACTTGCACTTGCTTGGCTATAATCTTGAATTTTCTGGTGCACAAAGTACACCACTTTACACTTTAAGTAAATCCTGCGTGATGGTGGAAGATAGGGTGGCTCTTTTTGAGCGCGGTGTCCATAAATTAGAACAGCTTCTCAGCTCAGTGGAGACAGATGTTACAGGCACGCCAAACGAGATTAGTGTTGGGCCGGCTAGCATGCCCATTAGCATCATCCTAGAAACGCCGGCTGTGAAGGACAGTTTTCAGACTGTAGTTTGGCAAAGGAAAACACATAGGGCTTGGTGCCACGATCACACTCGCCACTGCGACCTGTGAATCGGTTCTCCCCCTTGGATATGCCTGATGTGAGTTCTTGGAGTCCACATGTGACTTCCACTCCTATCTCCAGGCCGAAATGCCCGGCTTTAGTGATAGGGGATTCTATCACCTCCAAAGTCAGGTTACAGATGCCAGCTGACGTTAAATGTATTCCTGGGGCCAGAGCTCCTAACACTGCTTCCCATCTTAGGGTGCTGATGCTGCAGAAGGGTAGACAGAAAAAGGAACATGACATGAGATAGTCACATAGTTCTTCACGTCAACGCCAATGATGTCAGGATGAAGTACTCAGAGGTCACAAAAATGGACATAGAGAGGACTTGTGACCTTGCCAGAAAGATGTGTCAGCATCGATTAAGTCTTTGGTCTGTAATTTTTATTGTAGGTACACTTCAACTGTGAGAGCCAGAATCAAAAAGTAAATAAATAAAATCAGAAAGTCACATTGTATGACTTTTTAATAATTAATTTGCATTTTAATGCATGAAATAAGTATTTGATACAACAGAAAAACAGACCTTAATATTTGGTACAGAAACCTTTCTTTGCAATTACAGAGGTTAGATGTTTCCTGTAGTTGTTGATCAAGTTTGCACACTGCAGCAGGGATTTTGGTTCACTCCTCCATACAGATCTTCTCCAGATCTTTCAGGTTTTGCGTTTCAGCTCCCTCCAAAGATTTCCTATTGAGTTCAGGTCTGGAGACTGGCTAGGCTACACCAGGACCTTGAAATGCTTCATACAGAGCCCCTCCTTAGTTGCCCTGGCTGTGTGTTTGGGGTCATTGTCATGCTGGAAGACCCAGCCATGACCCATCTTCAATACTCTTACTAAGGGAAGGAGGTTGTTTGCCAAAATCTCACCATATATGGCCCATCCATCCTCCCTTCAATACGGTGCAGTCGTCCTGTCCCCTTTGCAGAAAGCACACCCATGTGACAAATGATGTTTCCACCCCCATGCTTCATGGTTCGTACTGTGTTCTTGGGGTTGTTCTCATTCTCCAAAAACAGCGAATGGAGTTGACACCAAAAAGCTCTATTTTGGTCTCATCTGACCACATGACCTTCTCCCATGCCTCTTCTGGATCATCCAGATGGTCACTGGTGAACTTCAAACGGGCCTAGACATGTGCTCACTTGAGCAGGGGGACCTTGTGTGCCCTGCAAGCTTTTAAGCCATGACGGCGTAGTGTGTTACGAATGTAATCTTTGTGACTGTGGTCACAGCTCTCTTCAGGTTATTGACCAGGTCCTCCCGTGTCGTTCTGGGCTTTTTCAGAATCATCCTTATCCCACGAGGCTAGATCTTACATGAAGTCCCAGACCGAGGAAGATAGACAGTCAACTTGTGTTTCTTCCATTTTCTCATAATTATGCCAAGAGTTGTTGCCTTCTCACCAAGCTGCTTGCTTATTGTCCTGTAGTCCATCCCAGCCTTGTGCAGGTCTGCAATTCTGTCATTGGTGTCCTTAGACAGCTCTTTGGTCTTGGTTTTATTAAACCCTCCAAACCGTGACTATCCAGGGTTGGGACCAGGAAGCAGAGTTGTAGTCTTACACACCTCTCTGCAGCTTCTCTCCCTCTGCCATCCCCCCAATACACCATCCCCGTAGAGACGGTGCCTGCTCCCAGACCACCAACAACCAGTAAAAATCTATTTAAGCATAAAAATTCAAAAAGAAAAAATAATATAGCACCTTCAACTGCGCCACAGACTAAAACAGTTAAATGTGATTTATTAAACATTAGGTCTCTCTCTTCTCAGTCCCTGTTAGTAAATGATATAATAATTGATCAACATATTGATTTATTCTGCCTTACAGAAACCTGGTTACAGCAGGATGAATATGTTAGTTTAAATGAGTCAACACCCCCAAGTCACACTAACTGTCAGAATGCTCGTAGCACAGGCCGAGGGGGAGGATTAGCAGCAATCTTCCACTCCAGCTTATTAATTAATCAAAAACCCAGACAGATCTTTAATTCATTTGAAAGCTTGACTCTTAGTCTTGTCCATCCAAATTGGAAGTCCCAAAAAACAGTTTTATTTGTTGTTATCTATCATCCATCTGGTCGTTAATGTGAGTTTCTCTGTGAATTTTCAGACCTTTTGTCTGACTCAGTGCTTAGCTCAGATAAGATAATTATAGTGGGTGATTTAACATCCACATAGATGCTGAGAATGACAGCCTCAACACTGCATTTAATCTATTATTAGACTTAATTGGCTTCGCTCAAAATGTAAATGAGTCCACCCACCACTTTAACCATACTTTAGATCTTGTTCTGACTTATAGTATGGAAATTGAAGACTTAACAGTATTCCCTGAAAACCCCCTTCTGTCTGATCATTTCTTAATAACATTTACATTTACTTTAATGGACTACCCAGCAGTGGGGAATAAGTTTCATTATAGTAGAAGTCTTTCAGAAAGCGCTGCAACTAGGTTTAAGGATATGATTCCTTCTTTGTTATGTTCTCCAATGCCATATACCAACACAGTGCAGAGTAGCTACCTAAACTCTGTGAGTGAGATAGATTATCTTGTCAATAGTTTTACATCCTCACTGAGCACAACTTTGGATGCTGTAGCTCCTCTGAAAAAGAGAGCCTTAAATCAGAAGTGCCTGACTCCGTGGTATAACTCTCAAACTCACAGCTTAAAGCAGATAACCTGTAAGTTGGAGAGGAAATGGCATCTCACTAATTTAGAAGATCTTCACTTAGCCTGGAAAAAGAGTCTGTTGCGCTATAAAAAAAAGTCCACTGTAAAGCTAGGACATCTTACTACTCATCACTAATTGAAGAAAATAAGAACAACCCCAGGTTTCTTTTCAGCACTGTAGCCAGGCTGACAAAGAGTCAGAGTTCTATTGAGCCGAGTATTCCTTTAACTTTAACTAGTAATGACTTCATGACTTTCTTTGTTAATAAAATTTTAACTATTAGAGAAAAATTACTCATAACATCCCAAAGACATATCGTTATCTTTGGCTGCTTTCAGTAATGCTGGTATTTGGTTAGACTCTTTCTCTCCGATTGTTCTGTCTGAGTTGTTTTCATTAGTTACTTCCTCCAAACCATCAACATGTCTATTAGACCCCATTCCTACCAGGCTGCTCAAGGAAACCCTACCATTAATTAATTCTTCGATCTTAAATATGATCAATCTATCTTTATTAGTTGGCTATGTACCACAGGCTTTTAAGGTGGCAGTAATTAAACCATTACTTAAAAAGCCATCATTTGACCCAGCTATCTCAGCTAATTATAGGCCAATCTCCAACCTTCCTTTTCTCTCAAAAATTCTTGAAAGGGTAGTTGTAAAACAGCTAACTGATCATCTGCAGAGGAATGGTCTATTTGAAGAGTTTCAGTCAGGTTTTAGAATTCATCATAGTACAGAAACAGCATTAGTGAAGGTTACAAATTATCTTCTTATGGCCTCAGACAGTGGACTCATCTCTGTACTTGTCCTGTTAGACCTCAGTGCTGCTTTTGATACTGTTGACCATAAAATTTTATTACAGAGATTAGAGCATGCCATAGGTATTAAAGGCACTGCGCTGCGGTGGTTTGAATCATATTTATATAAATAGATTACAATTTGTTCATGTAAATGGGGAGTCTTCTTCACAGACTAAGGTTAATTATGGAGTTCCACAAGGCTCTGTGCTAGGACCAATTTTATTCACTTTATACATGCTTCCCTTAGGCAGTATTATTAGAAAGCATTGCTTAAATTTTCAATGTTATGCACATGATATCCAGATTTATCTATCCATGAAGCCAGAGGACACACACCAATTAGTTACACTGCAGGAATGTCTTACAGACATAAAGACATGGATGACCTCTAATTTCCTGCTTTTAAATTCAGATAAAACTGAAGTTATTGTACTTGGCCACACAAATCTTAGAAACATGGTGTCTAACCAGATCCTTACTCTGGATGGCATTACCCTGACCTCTAGTAATACTGTGAGAAATCTAGGAGTCATTTTTGATCAGGATATGTCCTTCAATGCGCATATTAAGCAAATATGTAGGACTGCTTTTTTGCATTTGCGCAATTTTTCTAAAATTAGAAAGGTCTTGTCTCAGAGTGATGCTGAAAAACTAATTCATGCATTTATTTCCTCTAGGCTGGACTATTGTAATTCATTATTATCAGGTTGTCCTTAAAGTTCCCTGAAAAGCCTTCAGTTAATTCAAAATGCTGCAGCTAGAGTACTGACGGGGACTAGAAGGAGAGAGCATATTTCACCCATATTGGCCTCTCTTCATTGGCTTCCTGTTAATTCTACAATAGAATTTAAAATTATTCTTCTTACTTATAAGGTTTTGAATAATCAGGTCCCATCTTATCTTAGGGACCTCGTAGTACCATATCACCCCAATAGAGCGCTTTGCTCTCAGACTGCAGGCTTACTTGTAGTTCCTAGGGTTTGTAAGAGTAGAATGGGAGGCAGAGCCTTCAGCTTTCAGGCTCCTCTCCTGTGGAACCAGCTCCCAATTCGGATCAGGGAGACAGACACCCTCTCTACTTTTAAGATTAGGTTTAAAATTTTCCTTTTTGCTAAAGCTTACAGTTAGGGTGGATCAGGTGACCCTGAACCATCCCTTAGTTATGCTGCTATAGACTTAGACTGCTGGGGGGTTCCCATGATGCACTGTTTCTTGCTCTTTTTGCTCTGTATGCGCCACTCTGCATTTAATCAGTGATTAAATGCCCCTGATCTCCTGAACTGAATTTAATTGTGTAAAGAGAAAGAATAAGAGTGGAGGAGTGGCTGTGTA
Source organism: Thalassophryne amazonica (assembly GCF_902500255.1). Taxonomy (NCBI): domain Eukaryota; kingdom Metazoa; phylum Chordata; class Actinopteri; order Batrachoidiformes; family Batrachoididae; genus Thalassophryne; species Thalassophryne amazonica. Next base: position 8,912,902 of record NC_047107.1, on the reverse strand, counting down.
TGTGGATAAGAACATGGATTATAAAATAGTAGACAATATGACAACTGTGATCGATAACTTATTAGAATGTATAACTATTGAAATATGTGAAGAAAAAAGCAAAAATGTATTAGTCAGCTGTATATATAGAGCACCAGGATCTAGTGTTGAAACATTCACTGACTGTATGGGAAAAATGTTCTCAAAAACTAATCAAAAAACTGTGTTCATTTGTGGTGACTTAAATATTGATCTGCTCAATCCAAATAAGCATAAAATAACAGATGAATTCATCAATATAATGTACAGTATGAGTTTATATCCACAAATCACCAGGGTAAGCAGAATTACATCCCATAGTGCTACCTTAATTGATAATATATTCAGCAATGATATTGAGAATAATACTGTGAGTGGATTATTAATCAATGACATTAGTGACCATCTACCAGTTTTCATCATTTATAATAGAAACCATCGGCGGAATCAGCCAGAGGAGAAAATAAAATACAGGCGAGTGCGGACAGAGGAAAACATGAACACACTAAAGAAGGATTTACAGGAGCAAAACTGGGAAAAGGTATACAGTGAAAGTGTTGTTATATGATAAAAATTGTCCAATTAAACAAGACTACAGAAAACAAAAAATCCAAGATCAACCATGGATGACGAAAGGGTTACAAAATGATGTAAGAAGAAAAATACACTGTACAGAGAATTCATAAGACTAAAGAGGCAAAAAATAGATATAAGAAATACAAAAACAGATTACTAATATTATACGGGTATGTAGGAAGGAATATTATAGTAACATATTATATAATAAAAACAATATTAAAGGAATATGGGATAAATTAAATAGCATTATCAAAAATGGTAAAAAACAGAGTTACCCTCAATATTTCATTGATAATAATGTCAAGAAGGAAAATAAGGATGAGGTAGTCAACGGTTTTAAATATTGGACCAAGGTTGGCAGAAAAAATTCCAGAGTCCCAACCTGATACAATCAATCATGACATATTAATCAATAAACTTGAACAGTATGGGATTAGGGGGTTGGTGTTGCACTGGGTGAGAAGCTACTTAAGTAACAGAAAACAGTTTGTGAAGTTAGGGGAATATACATCATCATGCTTGGACATTGCTTCAGATGGTGGAAGCTGAAGGAGGAAGACTGTTGTGTGAAATTTAGCGAGCAGGTGAGAGAAGCACTGGTTGGAGGGGAAGCAATTTTGGACAACTGGAAAAGTACTGCAGATGTGGTGAGGGAGACAGTTAGGACAGTACTGGGTATGACATCTGGACAGTGGAAGGAAGACAAGGAGACTTGGGGGTGGAATGAAGAGGTCCAGGAAAGCATAAGGAGAAAGAGGTTGGCAAAAAAGTTTTGGGATAGTCGGAGAGATGAAGAAAGTAGACAGGAGTACAAGGAGATGCGGCGTAATGCGAAAAGAGAAGTGGCAAAAGCAAAGGAAAAGGCATATTGCGAGCTGTACAAGAAGTTGAATAGTAAGGAAGGAGAAAAGGACTTGTACCGATTGGCCAGACAAAGGAACAGAGCTGGAAAGGATGTGCAGCATGTTACGGGTGGTAAAAGATGCACATGGTAATGTGCTGACAAGTGAGGAGTGTGTGCTGAGAAGGTGGAGGGAATATTTTGCAGAGTTGATGAATAAAGAAAATGAGCGAGAGAAAAGGCTGGATGATGTGGTGAGTGTCAGATCCCGCTTTATATAAGACCAGCTCTCCGTCTCTGGGGTCCGACCTTCGTGTCTCCGCGGGTATTACCCGGCGGGGCTGCACAAAGGCTGTTTAAGCTGGTGGCGAGGAGATTCGTCTAGCCGCTCACTGCCTCCATCCGGACATCCACCCCGCTGACGCTGATCTCGCACCCCGGTCGAATAGCCTACTTCTGGAACCAGGATACGAGCCGGCCACGCCCGTTAACGGCAGCTCTCCTCTTATGGATCAGGGCTCTTGGAATGTTGCTAGATTTTAAATTTAGTGACTCGTACAGCGAGTCCCCAGGATGCGTTAATTTCGTTAAAAACCAGACTAACCTTTTAGAGCACTTTTTGATGTCATACACCCAAAAAACTTTAACTTTTACACCTTAAGAAGAATCAATAAATCCAATGTCCGAGCCTTAACACTTTAACTGCATGCTTGGAAATTTATTGCAGGTTTTGCAAGTGCTGACAACATAATCAAAATCGGTTATATGATGATAATTTCACAACAGTAATTCAAATATAATCAGAATAATGATTGGCAGAGATTTTTGTTTTTGATTCAATAATGCTATCTGATCTTACTCTGACTGGACTGGATTAACTTCTCAACAAATTTTCTAGGAGTGAGGGAAGGAGGTTTTTTGATGTTAAAATCCCCAGTTCGATGAACTTGGTCTCCTCTTCATCAGCTTTTAGTTGTTAGCTGACCACGATCCTTGTGATGTTGTAATCCTTCAGGAAATAATCCACATAAGAGTTTATATCCTTCAGGAAATAAATCCACATAAGAGTTTATTCCTTCTTCAATCAACCAAAAGTTGATCTAATCCATTCTGGAAAGATGTGATGCTCCATGAGAGAGAAAACGTTGAAACTTCCCCACTCAGACTTAAGGCCAGTGATTATTCTCCAATGCTCTGCTACTCCATGACTGGACGGCCTGAGTGGGAGTTGAAAACTCTCTCAAATAATCTCTTATGTCGCCAATCCTCTCGCTCCTCGATTCCAATTGCAGCTCACAAGATGGTCAAGTCTTGTGATCTCCTCGTAGCAGCGGAGAAGTGACAACAGCACCTCTCCCTGGAAGAATAACCCTGTTTCCTGTTGTTGTCTAGTTTTTATATGAAACTCTTGTTGATGCTGAGTTGATCTTGGTTACCATAGGGATAATGGTGATTCAAAACCCCCTCCCATACTCCTCTCTTTTACTGGAAGCCATCTGGAGAACTCATGTCCTGGCTGTCAGTAAATCTATTGTGCAAGTCCCCTGTTTTTCTGAACACATCATTTCCGAGAAACACATCTTTTCTAAATCATGTTACATCAATCACATTTAATCATATTCAATCATTTCATTTCAAGTCTTTTTCACATAAAAGCAATTCATATGATCATATACAACATTTCATTCATTATTATTCATTTCATATCTTATTACATCTTAATGTTCTGAACAGTTGTTTTTATCATCAGCTCTTCTGGCCTCGCTTGTGACATCATCAACTTCTTCTTTCCTCTCTGCCTCTGCACAAAAACAACTTTTCCTCAGTTCCTCTTTCTAACTCGTACTGTTATTACATTAATAGTTCATTTGATCATACTTTGTCATTTTAAAATCATCCTAGACATATTCCATCGTCTTCACCACTGAGTTCATCCCGTGGGCCTCTCCATCTGCAATGGAAAAGTCCGGTATGACCTCACTTACTCCAGGAAAGTACCAAACACTGTTCAGTTTATTCCAACAACGTGTGTATTAATCCAATGGCACGTATTATATTCCCAGATGAAAACAAGCTGAAAGCAAGCTTAAAGTCATCTTTCTTGACACCCCCTCCATGACTTGAAGCTCTGCCGATCTCTTTACACTTCCATAAAAACATCTCCGTCGTCGTCGATAGGGTGAAGGGTGAGCACTTCTTTCTCATCCACCATCGGAGACAGAACAGGAGGCGCTGGAGTTGAACGACACTCGTCCAGCACCACGTACTCCTCCTTGCCCATCTGTAGATTGCTGTCGCCGTCAGAAGGCTGCTCCTCCAGTTGCGATGCTTGCGATGGTAATTCTGATGGAGTTGGTGTCGCCTCATATTCCTGAGATGATAATCCGTCAGGGAACGATGATGCACATGGTGAAGCGGGGGTCACAGGTGTATAACACGGTGTAACTGTGTGTAGATGGTCGTGGTGGTGATGTATCCTTCGGTTGAGGTGAAACTTCTGCGTGAATATCCTCAGGCTCGGGCTGTTGAAGATGTTCCTCCAGGAACACATGCGTGAGGGCCTCCAAACACCAGTTTATATCCTCGGTCTGCACTCCAATCTCCACAGTGTGCTGTGGAGATGAACGTGGAACTGGTGGTAGTGAAGGACCAATGGCCACGATCCGGCCATCGGCAAGATGAGATGTGGAAAATCTTATTCCCGTAGGGTACATCCACATTTTGGAAAACACGGGGCAATACGTATATCCTTCTGAAGACACTATAGTGTCAGCTCGTATTTGATCAACCACAAGGGAATGCCAAATCACGGTTGCCTCAGCCTCAATTTTCAGGTATGTTGCTGTTGGTACCTGGGGCACAAAAGATGTATCCTTCCGTCCCATTATTCCTCGCGCCACTTGGACAGCGAAGCTGTTGCTGTAACACGTCGGGCACCACAGAGTCGGTGTTACCTCCCAGAGGTAGATCGCTTGTTCCAGGGTGGCTTGACAATTAATACATCTTATATCCCCCTACAGTGTAAGAGGAAACATTAGTCTTATAATTATTATATTGCAAGCAAGCAAAAGAGTTCGTTGGGATTATTCAGATGCACGCCAGAGCTGCCTCATGATCACCGTAGGAGATTGGGATGGTGATGACGTTACCATTCCCGTAGTATTTGAAGAAGCTGTAGGCGGGAAGCAAGCATCATAGGTCGTAAACCATAACAGCAGGAGTAGTTGACTAACCATGGACAGCCAGTATAAGGATGATAATATTCCCCATCCTAAGGCCCAAATTATGATAAGTCCAAGTTTGTAGAGCCAGGGTTTCTTGCGTTGCACGGCTCCAGTTAACGTAGCTATGTACGCCAATAGGGTCAGGACCATCACAGCTTCGCACACAATGTCAGCTATTACTGCCGGGGCGTAAAAGATTGCTATCATATCTATCACCATCCAAATTGTAATCGATGTGTACTGCCATATTCCCCAACAGTCAAACTGGAGATTAAAGCGACCGAGGACGTGGGTGATGAATAAAGACAACCCTAAGACACTCTGACCGTAGTGCAGATTGATGATCGCCAATCTAACACATCCATGTAGTAGCGTTACTATTCGCAGTGGTTGTCGTAAGTCCCAACGGCCGACACAGCAGTATAGCAGCCATATTAACAGTAGTGCAATAAACTCCACTCTACTCACTTTGAAGATGGTGTCAGTTATGCCGCCAGTATTGTTGGACATTGTGCTCTCTTATTCTTTTTTACTTATCTCCTTAAGTTGGTGTGCTGTTATGTAGATGCTTCTTCCTCCTTCGCTCCCCCACGGCAGAATGAACAGGGCGTGTCTCGGCGTCGAGCTTTATAGGTTCCATAACTCCTCCCCTAACGGAGGAGGGGCTCCGTTTCACTGCGTTGTGTGCTCCTCCCACACAAGCGCAGGGTGGCTGCGAAACTTCCTTTTAACTTCCTTTCCTTTTTCCTTTTTACTGCAGCAATAATTAATCCTATTATGGTTAACAGATAGGGCCAAAGATATCCAAACAAATGTCCAATCCAACCAGTCACTACTTCGAGACCTTCTTTAATGACTTCTCCAGTCTCTGCAGCGAAAGTGGTGATGGCTTCTCCAGCGACTATTTGCGTTCTTTCCCACCAAGAACATTCATGCCGACTTCTTCCTTCTCCACAGCTAAGCCAATGTTCTGCAGGCGATTCACATGTACCATTATTGTAAATCCGATTGGGCCCCAACCATTCATAACCAACAATTTCTTGCCCTTCACACAGACTTTTCTTGAAAGCATATCCTTCTTCAAGCATTATCACAGGATCTCCAACAAATGGCACTATGTGACCTAGGATTTGCCTCCTTTTCGACATTCCATGTCCCAGGACAGCCTTGGCACAGCCAACGTTGGGTGGAAAAGCTCTTATCCATTCGCCCGCACGGTTCTTCTCCCAAACTGTTTGATGGCCATAAGTGTCGTACTCGCCGTCATAGTAAGCATCACAATATCCCTCCCAGCCAGGAACATTTCTACAATTTTGACGGGCAAGGCTTATTGTGCATGTAGTATTAAGCTTATTAAAAATCATTTTCCATGGCCGTGGCGTAACATAAGGATCTGGTCTCCAGAGTAAACCAGACCAAGTATCTCTATCTCTGGAGTAGACCGTGGCGATGTATTGATATCTAACCCAATAATTATCACTTTGATCTAAACAGGGGAATACCCAATCTTCAATTTCAAATCTCTCCATTCCCCCACCAGGTAATGTCCTCACTACGCTTAAGTCCTTCCTTCCATGCTTGAAGGGTCCCCTTAATGGTTGGAATCTGTAACAACTTTGTACAGTTATATACCCATCTTAGCCAATTCTCTGCCTTAATTTGGTCTATGGGACATCGGGGGATTTACCAGAACCTGCAGCCAAACTACTATGGTACTCTGTCTCATGTAAGCTTACATAAATTTTATGCGCCACGCATTGATCAATTTTGTCAAAATCATCCTGTGGTACTGACCTTAGCTCATCAGGTTTTGGTAGTTTTTGCACATAAAAATTTGCTTTATATGGACCTTTCAAACTATGCCCAGTCCACATGTATCCCTTTGGAAAATTCCCCTCGAAGTGTCTCAGCGAAACGCTCCAGACCCACGGAAAGGTGTCGTTAAGCCAATCATCATGTTTTGCCTCTTGTATTTGTCTCCAAACAATCCTATCTATCAAATCAGTAACTGGTGTAAGCACCATGTAATTTTGAGATTTACATCCAATAGGTCGATTCCAATAACATCTATCTAATTTTGCTATTTTTTCTTTTACACAATAATCACTAAGCTCCTTCCATCTCTTTCTAACTTCATTATCATTAATTTTAACTTTTGGTTCTAATACTCGCTGGGTATCTTGTGTTGGCGATGCAGGGAGTAATTTAGTTCCTCTCTGGGTTGGTGATATCTTTGTGGATCCCACCGATCCTTCTGGTGAGATGACGGTAGGTTTGGAGTATGATATTCCTGCTTCTATGTCGGTAAAGTTGTTCAACGGAGGGATTATTGTAGATGTAGTATCCACTTTCGGCACTCTGCTGCGGGTGTTGTCACAGGTGAGGTTATAATTTCCCCAATGTTTCCAGGTAGGCATTATCATTCTGCAAACATCATGTCTTGGTAATGCTGGAAAAACAGCTTCTTTTTCCCAATATCCTGCTTGATAGCCCAGTAGTACTCTACATCCCCATGAGCAATACCAGGATGGCTCGCCAGGTTCAGGTCTTATCTAAGTGCAGCCTACTTCTCATCACTCTTTTTGTTTTAACCGTAAGATGGTTGCCACGATGATCTCTTTATCCCTCACTTGTAGGTTTTGTAGGATTTCTGCTCCGGTGGTCAGGTTGTGATTGGTAGTGATGGTTGGAAATTCTCCACTGTTGTTCAAGTATTGCAGCCACTTGTTCTTCTGCATATGCTGAGTTAGGTTCTTCATTTTTGCCCATTTCTCTGTAGAATTCTGGTCCCATATCATGTAGGTGTTTCTTGATTCAACTCCCCAACATGTTTGTTGAAAAGTTTTAGTTGTTGCGTACTGGACCCTGATATGGGTTAAGGTCCAGGGCGTACTACCATAATGGTACAGGATAGCCAGAAGTACAGCAATGCCGACTAATAATGCTGTAAGTTGGGCCATCCAACTCCAACATTGGAGGCACTTTTTCTTCCACGGCCAGCTTTGTTGCTGCTGTTGCTGCTGCCTTATTCCAACATTTTCGTAGTAGAATTCACTTGGTACTGGTGGCAGCGGCTCCTGCCCTTGAGGTTGTTGCAGTAGTGGCATTTCTATGCCAGATTCTCTTTCTCTTGGTCTGTCGTTGATCCTTCGAGGTTGCGTGGTGATCACGTTGTCTTCCTGTGGTTCTCCCATCTCGGAGATAGATGATCTTTGGTGCTGTTGTTTGTCTCATGCTCTCACCAGGGACACTTGATGCCCGTTGCTGAAGAAGAGTGTTTAACAAGGGAGATGGCCACGGGAGTCTAATATCCAGTCCTCGCCACGCCCATTGCCAAGTGACAACTGTCACTTCCTTCATTTCAGGCGGTGGTCCCTGGGGTGTGAAGAAACATTGTGAAGATGCAGGATTCAATTCTCTACGTAGGTGCAAGATGTCCTCATAGGCATTCCAATATGCCGCTCCATTGTAGAGATACTGTGCTATCACAGAGTACAGAGGAGTTGATCTTCGAAATAATCCTCTTCCCGACTTTATGCCAAGTCGTATCAGTACAGCCTTTGGGGGTTGCCAAAGCCCCACTAGTGCTCTGGTTCGCCATCCACTTCTAATAGGCGGAATACTTACACCTTTTTCGATGTCAACGTACTGTACTGTTGTACATATTGGCAAAGTTTGATTCTCAATCAAATAAAAAGCTGATTGTGCTTCTTTTTTCTGAAGTCTTTTAAACATGTAGGGACTACTGGTCCAAATCTGGAAAGATCCGAGCCAAATATCCACATACATTCCTTGTAATGGATCGACATAATTAGGTCCCCATCTTATTTTAAATCTGTAGCCCCTTTTCTGTATATACACCACGTTCAAGATGCAGGGGTATATGTTTGGACACCGGGGAATTGGGTAAAACTTCCATCCGACCCCGGGGCAATTCCAGTGTTGTCCAACTTTTTCCACGATAGGTTCTAGAGGAGTATATATTCCAGGCGCTTTAACATCAGCAGTTCTTGTATATGAGTCATTATCTACAAAGTATCCTCCTGTTCCCAGCAACCATCCTTTTTCTTTGTAATCCTTTTGCGGCCAGTTTAAACATATTTTCTTGTAGGGTAATTCCAAATATGGTGTAAGTCCTTTCGGCCCGGAACGTAGACTATTTACATTATTTTCATCCAATTTGAAAGTCCGCAGCATGATTCAGAGTGAATCGTTACTCTGCCATCGGTCTCCTTCTTTTCTTGCCAAGATACACCACCATAGGGGGCAGTCGTTGTCTCTTAAAGAGATGAGTGTAGATGGGAGATGGGTGGTCAAGTTCTGAATCCATTCCTCTCCACGCCCATTTCCACATCGTAACAATCACTCTGTCAGGTTTAGGGAGGGGTCACTCAGGGACTCTCTGTGTTCGATTTGGGGGTACATAGCTCCATAGATCTTGCCAAGACTGCCAAAACCGGTATCCAGAATACCTGGATTGTGATAGGGCCACATAAAGGGGAACTGTAGGCTTATCCTCTTGATCCGTAGGCTCAATTTGAAGCTGAATCTTCATTGCCTGATTACAGTTCCAGATCCCTCTTTTGTAGAGGAAAATGAAGTGTTGGTTTTCAAAAATTGGTGGTACGGTTGGGGGCATGAGGCCCTCACAGTCCAGAGGTTTTTCAACAATTCTTAAATTTAATGTTTGGTTATCCAATACGGGATATCTTGGGTCTTGCAGTCGTCTGTTCAATTGACTTTTCATGCTGGGGCTTGTCGTCCAGATCAAGTACTGGTTGAGGTACATTTCAACGTAGACTCCTTGGAGTGGCTCAACGTAATTAATCCCCCATCTCACTGTGAATCTTAGGCCGTTGATTTGTAGGTAAACCACATTTAATATCCATTGGTATGTATCTGGACAACTTGGAATCGAGTGGGACATTTTTCGGCGCCCGTATATATACCAATACCGCAGACTTGCATCACTCAGCACTCAGTCAGAAAGTATCCTTTGTCCTGTTGTCTCTGTAAATACGGCATCTCTTTTATATTCATAGTGTGAGACAAAATATCCTTTAGATGCTAGTTTCCAGTTTTCTTCTTCAAAATCTTTTTCTGGCCAATGTAGGTATAATTTTTCAGCACCGAGGACATGTTGTATGTAGGGTCCAAATCTTCCTCGATTATTAATAACGGGTACTCTATTTACACTTGGTCCTTGCGACATTTTGCAACCAGCCGCTTCTTCTTACTTCTTCCTTGTCCCGCGGAAGATGGAGGGAAACATCCAGCGATTCCGAGACTTTCTTGATTTTTCCTCACCTTGAGTCGTTTGGTCTGACTGCTGCTGTTCCTCCAGGAGTTCAACGTGTGCTCCGACAGAATAAATCCCCACATAGGGAACCAGCACCATCAGCACTGTGAGCTGCACCTTAATTGTTTGGTCCGGCCTACTAGGAGTGTCCGCTCTGCTAGCCACTCCCCCTCTAGATTGTATCCTCCTCTTCCTCACCCATTCCTCGGGTGTCACGTGGTACACTGCTGACTTCTTCTTTGGTTTTGCTGCTTTATTTCCCCAGGCGTCTAATCCAGTGGTAAAGTAAAACATAAGGGTTTCTCTCCCCCCTTTTTCTTGTGGCACCTCTTCTGCATCTTCCAGTAGAATTTCTGGGTTTTTTAGAACTTCCTCTATCAATTTTGCCCAAGTTGTCAATTCCCAAGGGCCAATCCATCCTTCATCTTGGGCTTTTTGCTGTTGATCATCTGTCAGTCCTTCCATCATGTCTGTATATCCGGGTCGCTCCGGATCTCTGTATACTCTGAACACAAGTGGAATTTGTACTGCATCTGTTGGAGGGTCATAAGCTTGTCCGTACTCTGGACCCTGGGACCAATTTTGCTGTATAGCTTCATGCAACAAAGACGGCTTTCGTTCACTACCTCCTGCAGCTTGGTCACTTCCTCCTGCTCCAGTTGTGTCCAACATCAGATAGACACTTGGGGCCGTTGGACTCACATCACCGCTGCCTTGATTCCCCTCAGCTTGATCAGGCGCAGTTGTTGCTGCAGGATTAGCCCAGCAGGTTTCATCGGTGTGACAGGTCCTCAGAGAGTCTAAAAACCTTCTCACTTGCCATCCTTCTGCTTTTACCACATGCAGTAGTCTTCCCATATGAGTTCTTGCTTTACACATCAGGCAATACTCAATCTCACGTCCATTCCAATAGCATGAACACACCTGCATATCCACAGTGTCTCCACGTAAGTCCCACTGGGTGTAAAAGACCATTCTTGGCAAGTGGGTTAGTCGGCATAACCCACATACCAGTGCATCCAAAACCTTCACTGGCTTGTGAAGTAATTGCTTGAATTCATATTTTGCCCCATTTGGAATTGGGGGTTTTCTAAGTCCAGGTCCCGACCATTGGACCGTCAGCTGTACGTCTCCACGACAAATCACACAGTGATTCTCAACTCTTTTCCATTGTAATAACTCCTTTTCATCAGATAAAAATCCTTTCTTTGCATGAGATAGAATCCTCAGGGCTCTGCCTGCCCAGAGGCCTTCTCTTGTTCTTCTTAAGGCAACCACCCCATTGACAGTGGCCATTCTGACGAAGGGTGGAAGTTCTTGGGTGTTTGTGGCCATATTTAGCTCCTGGTTTCGTCTAGTTAGGAGTTGGCTTCAGCTGCTCCACTCCTTGGATTCCTTTCCTCTTCAATTCTACTGTGTTACTATCCAGTATCTTCACTACCGTATCTGTGGTCTCATACTTAGGTTTAACAGCAGTGTTGGTTGGGTGATCTCGTGCTCTCACCCACACCTTCTGTCCAACTTTGAATGGGATCTTTGGTTCTGGTTCTCTGTCCCTTTCAATCTGACTCCTCGCCACTTCCGGTGTCGAAAATGGACGTTGGTTCAGTTCTTGCGAAGGGGTGGGCCCGCCGGCACGTTGGCGGTCATTCAGGGCCTGTCCAATTTCCAGGGCCTTAGTACTCCATTCCTTCGTGTTAGCATTTTTTCCGATCCAGTTTTTCACCAGTCCAATAGCCCTTTCTACAACTCCATTTGCTTGTGGAGTGTATGGGGGCGAGTAAATTCTCATTACTCCATTTTTCTGACACCACTGGTCGACCTGAGCATTACGGAAATGTGTTCCATTATCCGTTCTCAGCTCCTTAGGTATCCCCAGATTTGAACACACTTGATCCAACATGCTGATCACACTGCTGCCGTTGGCTTTTCTCACAGGCTTAACAGTCACATAGCCTGACAGAGTCCACAAGCACCAACAGATACTTTTCCCCTTTCTTACCGGTCACCCCCATGGGCCCGGCAACATCCATGCATACTGATCCCCATGGAACAGTACTCTTTATGGTGAAACCATCCACCCTTTGTCCTCGTCGTCCTGCATTGTATCGACCACATACTTCACAGTCTTTGAGAACTCGGCAGACTTGGTTTCTCGGAATCCAAAGTTGCAGCTTCTCCAGCTCCTTCCGTGTGGGAATGGTGCCTGCATGGCCAAGCGCTTCATGTACGGCCAGCACCACTTCTTTCACGGACTCTTTTGGAACTACCCTTCCCTTGGGTGTCTGTTCCCACTTCTCGATCCCGACAACGACGACTTTTCTCAGCTGCACATAGCGGTCCACTTCTTCGTTCCCGCTCCAATGTGCTCATTCTTTTGGGCTTTCTGATGTACCACATCTAAGTCCATTGTTAGCCTCAACTCGGCTATTTTCCTCCACAAGTCCATATGAGCTACAGGCTTCCCCTTAGCTCCCTCGAATCCATTTTCTTCCCAAATGGATAAGTCCTCTTTCAGGGCTTGTGCGCAGTAATGACTGTCTGTAACCACTTTAGCCTTTTTTACTTTCCTCTTGTTTAACTCCAAGAGTCCTTCTAGTATTGCTGTAACTTCTCCAGCTTGGGCACTCCCTGGCGTTTGACCTTTTCGACGATATTTCTCCTTATCTTGATACTTCAGAATATAGCCCCAATGAGCTACATTGTCTGTTCCTTTCTTTGATCCATCAGTGTACATAGTCCAGTCATATGGCTCCACAGGGAGTTGCGTCTCCTTTGGTAACTTTTTTGTCGCCGACTGGTTTGGCCCAATTTCCAGCTCAGGGTCTAGCAGGATGTCCTCCCACCTTCCCCATCTGGCATTTGTGGCTTTAGTACTCTCAATTGTCCCTTTTCTTAGGAACCGGTGGACTTGGCTTTGAGTGATGACTTTTATCCCCTGTCCTTGTGCAAGTTCTTTTAATGCACTCCAATATCTAGCCAGGACTGCCAGTTCTTTTTCTTCTGGTGGATATTTTCTCTCAATAGAAGACAGAGTATAGCTCCACAATGTTACCATACCCCCTCCTTCATTGCTTACTTTTACCACCGAATCCTCTTCTTCACAGCTTATTTCGGCTAGCAGACGAGTAGTCAGACTACGCGGCTCCAGCCTAACTGCGTCTTGAAAAGCTTTCTTTAGCTTTTCCAAGCAATCCTGATCTGTATGTTGTGAAAGTGTAGGTACACGGACCCACAACAGGGGGCGTAATGAACGGACAATGGAGAAAGGTGAACAACAAGTTTTACTGTTGTGAAACGAGCACAACGAATACAACAATTAACAATTTGGGGTCGAATCCGCTGGTGTCGTGTGGGCAGGCTCGAAGGTAGGAGACGTCCGTCTCAGTCGAACAGGAACCACCCAGATCTCCTCTGCCACCGAACCCTGGAAATACTGGAACCGCCAAGTCCCGAATTCCCAGGTGGCCACTGCCTCCGCTCGTCGGATCCGGTACTGCTGGCGGGAGAGAGCAACAACACACAGGTGTGGATGCGACAGCACCCAGTAACGGAGAGGGGAGAAGCCGCCTCCACCTCTTGTCAAAGTACAGCAGGAAGGTGAGTACTTATCCAAGCAATGAAGCTATCAGTAGTCAACAGTCCTGAAAAGGTTTAACAAGTTTAGCTGGTTGTTCAGAATATAAATGCAGAGAATATTACCTCAGTCTTAGGCGATATCTCGGCACTGAGGTGGAGACGCCGTCCTCCTGATATACCTCTGTGCTGAGTGGAACAGCTGTGTCTGGTGATGGGTGACAGCTGTCACCCAGGCTACTCCCATAAGGCGGCAGCGCCCTCTGGTGCCTGGAGCCCGCACTCCAGGCAGGGCGCCCTCTGGTGGTGGTGGGCCAGCAGTACCTCCTCTTCAGCGGCCCACACAACACTGTAGCTGTCCAAATCCATTGCTTTTGCTCTTGTCCATCAGGTTTCTTCTTAAGACGAGCATAAAGGGGCTTTGAGTATTTCTGATAGTGTGGAACGTGATCTCTCACATAGTTACATAGTCCCAATATTTTCTGTAGGTCATTCTCAGATTGAGGTGGTTTAATCTGACTCAATTTTTCTCGGTATCCTTCTGAGAGTCCCAAGTCTGATGATACCTGGAATCCCAAATAGTTAACCTTGAATTGTCCAAACTGACATTTCTTCAGGTTGAGTTTTAATCCAGCTTCTGTGAGCTTCTGTATCACCTTTTGCAGCCGCATTAGGTGTTCATTTTCATCATCATCTGTGATAAACACATCATCGATATAGACTGTTACTCCCAGATCTTTCAATATTTCCATTACTGCTGCTTGGAACACATTTGGTGAATTTCTGTATCCCTGCGGTAGTCGTTGCCACACATAGCTTTTCCCTTTATGTGTGAATGCTGTTTTCCCTTGTGACTGTTTTGCTAATCGCAGGGAAAAGAATCCATTTGCCAGATCAATGCATGATTTGTATTTCTTAATTTGGAGAGTTTTCAGTGCTCCTTGGGGATTTATCAAACTCGCTCTATTGGCTATTGTTCGTCGATTGAGAGCCTTGAAATTGATTACTGGTCTCCAGCCTCCTCCTGCCGACTCTGGCTTCTTAACTGCTTGGATGGGGCTGTTAGTGATCGGATTTAATTCCACTCGAATGATCCCCAGAGCTTCCAATTCTTTTACTATTTTATCCATTTCCTCAACCACTCCAGGGTTCAAGGGATATTGTCGCACTGGTGGATGTACTCCTCCTTCGATGACATGAATGTGTTTAGTCCCCAAATCTCCACAATCATTTTTAAATCGTGCCACATTAGCTTCGGAGATAATTTCCCTCAATTTTTCTTTCCCTGCTTCAGAGAAATCACTTTCTTCAATTTTTTCTTCTGTGACAGCCGGTACATCCACTTCTTTGTACCAGCTTACCGGACTCTTCCCAGTTGGAGTTATACCCATTCGTACAACTCTTGCTTGTAATTTTTTCACTCGTCGTCTTATTAAAGTTCGAAGTCTTTTGGGCCGATGCAATTCTTTCAAATCTCTGACTGATATCAAATTAAAGGGGCCTTTTAACCAAACTATCCCCTTCCATATTCCAAATGGTGTTCTCTCCGTTGCCCCATTTGCATACTGGATCAATAGGTATCCTATGGTAACGAGGTTTCTGCGGGTCATGGACACCTCTGCTCCCGTGTCTACCAGGTACGGTTCTCCATCCACATCAGCGTAGATATCGTCCCCTTCCCAGTAGGCATGGTCTAGCGTGACTCGCTCCTCCGAAGCCATTACTTCTGTTGCCCTCCAGCCGCCGCTGTAGCTTGGTGGACTTCCTGGAGGGCTTTCCTTTGCTCTGGAGTTAATTTGTCGTACTCCTCTTTAGGGAGATAGCCACCACCACGAGGTGCAGGTGTAGGTCGCGATTGTGGTGGTGGAGGTGGTGGACCTCTCGGCCGAGAGCTCCATTGTCCGGCTGGAGGTCTTTGATTATTCCTCTGTGGTGTTTGATGTGACTGAGGAGGTGGTGGTTTAGACACTGAATTTCTTTTCTCCACTCCCCCCGGTTTTTGTCCTGATTTCGGGGTGCTCTCCTTCTTCCTCTTTTCTTCATAGAACTGCTGCTCCAAATCCCAGCTCTTTACCACCGCATCCATTTGTGGGACTGTAGTGCCGTCTATGGGCATTTTTACAAAAGTTATCTCCCTTCTTCCTTTAGTGACCTCTCTCAGAGCCCTAACGTAGCGTTGTGGCAAAATCGTCTGTTTCAGCCCATGCCAAACTTGAACCAATGTTTGACCTTTGTCTAGTCCAGCTTTAGCTCGAGCAATATGGGAATCTTCATCGTTGGAATCTTCCAACACTAACCTGGCATAATGGTTTTGTGCTGGTTCACCCCGACTGATGGGTTGACTGGTAACTTGGGCTAGCCACATAGATTTACCCTCTTCACTGTTCGAAGCTCTGTCAATAAGGGGCCACACTTCTTTCAAATAGTCCTTTAGGTCTTCATTTGGTTCTTTCTCTCTCACCAGCATCTTTAATTTCTTGAATTCACGGAATTCCCTGCCGTCTGCTTGAATTTCAGCTTGAATTGCTGGCAGTCTTTGCCCTCTAGATCCAGCAGGAAAGTTCTGATTTGGGACGCTCGGTTGTAATCCTGACGATGGTGGAACTGTTTCTTCCTCATCATCCAGATTTTCTTCATTGATTTCTCTCAACACTTGCCGTGACCAGCGTAAAGCTGCTGTTTTTAGTTTTCTCAGCATCACATCATGGGCAACGCCTAAATAGGCGACTCTGAAGTTATTTGTTAACTCTTTACAGGCGGTTAACATAGGATAGAAAGGCCACATTAGTATATTAGCCCACTCTCCAACAGTAGCTGTTACCTCGAGAGTTTTCTTTTCATCTTGTCGCTCTATCCACTCTTCTGGGATGTCATACCCAGTTTGTCCAACTTCTGGAGCATAGGTTTGTCGCTTATCTCGGTTCTCAACTGGGTTAACTCTGACATCTCTTGCAATTCTCTCAGAGGCTACACGCACATTATACACCCCAACTTCTTTCTTTCGTCCTCTGTAACGTCCAGTTCGTAGCTCTGGACGCGAGACTTCTCTTTCTCCTACCACAGATAGCAGTTCATCCTCTTCTGAGTCTTGTGGATTGATCTCCTCTTCAGACTCTCTTTCCTGGTCCTCATCCATATCAGATTCATGGGGAGGACATAGGTCTTGTGGTTGTGGGTCCCCGTTTTGTTCTAACTTTCGGGGTGTTCCAGTTGCTTCAGTATTTCCGACTGGTAAAGGAATGAATATAGGATCCTCTTCTCCATTATCTGGTGGAGGAGCCTGGAAAGGCTCTTTCATCCGTGATTGGGAGCCTGTCGGGTGTATGATAGTCTGGAGCCCACTTGCAACTTGTTTGAATGTTGGTCGTGGGGTTTTAATCCTTAATTGCTGCACTCCCACAGCATGTGCTGATCTTTTCTCACTTGTCGCCATGGGAATGGGCTGCATCACTAACGGGGGACTGGTTGCCACTCCACTTGCTCCAACTGCACCTTTCTTTGGACCTGCTCTATTTGGTCCTAGGTTCACCGCTTCAAGTGCCCTTCTCACTCGATCTTGCTCATGCTCATTGCTAGTGACCACCACAATCTCTCTCATTGATCTCCATACTCCTGGGGTACGCATGTGTAGGTTCACGGCTGCCATGGCAACCTTTTCTGCCTCTTCCCATGTCATTTGTCCAGATCGTAATCCGTCCACACATATCACCACTCGCCGATGCTGGCGTTCTTTAGCCATATCAATAGCTATTCCCAGAGCTTTCAACATTTTCTCCGTGTATTCGATTGAATTTTGTCTCCCTGGGTAGCTTTCAAAGGGCACATGTATGAGAGCATGATAATTCATTCGTGGTGCGCTTGTTATCACCATCGATTTTCCCTCCAGATTTCTCCCCTTTATGTTCTTAATCTCCTCTTGGTACTCTTTGCCTGCCTTCTCCTTGAGGCTTGCTCGGAATTTTCGGTTGGCAATTTTCAATTTGGGATTTGTGAAGACAATGAGACTATCTCCATCTATATCCCAAGGACTGCCAAAATAATGATATGCCCGTCCTCCATCTTGGGTCACCATCTTTTTGGTTCCTTCGGGCATAGGGTTCAAGTCTTCCATGTAGTCAGATTCACCGTATACATGGTGGGTTTTTGCTTTGGCTTTTCTAAAGATTTCCTGCGAGGGCCCTTCCTCTTTACTATGGTAACTCGGTCCGGGAACACATTCTTCAGATTTAAACTGTCTCAAGCTTCTGGGCCCACATTCCGGCGACCGACGGAATATCTGTCCAGATACTCCCTGAAGGCTTCTTCGTCTTTTCTCCTGTTCAATCAGGCGTTCTGTATGTTTTTTAACTGTTGAGGTTGTTCCTCTCACACTTCCTAAGGGCCATTTTTGCCACTCTGGGTCAAAGCTTGTGAGGAGCTGGTCCGGGCTTTTATCTTTTTGACCATTTATTCCAAAATTAGGACCTCCCTGGGATGTTAATTCATCTTCACTTTCTTCTGGTTTGTTTTCCTCATCACTTGGTTCAGAGTTGGCCTGGGAATCTGTTTTGCTCTCATCTCCAGTGTTGAGGATCTGACTTCCATCCTTATCATCCATCATAGGATATTGTTCCTTAAGCATTCTTCCTACCCCTTTTAGTCGTTCTGCCACGGACTTATACTCAACAAAAATATAAATGCAACACTTTTGGTTTTGCTCCCATTTTGTATGAGATGAACTCAAAGATCTAAAACTTTTTCCACATACACAATATCACCATTTCCCTCTAATATTGTTCACAAACCAGTCTAAATCTGTGATAGTGAGCACTTCTCCTTTGCTGAGATAAACCATCCCACCTCACAGGTGTGCCATATCAAGATGCTGATTAGACACCATGATTAGTGCACAGGTGTGCCTTAGACTGCCCACAATAAAAGGCCACTCTGAAAGGTGCAGTTTTATCACACAGCACAATGCCACAGATGTCGCAAGATTTGAGGGAGCGTGCAACTGGCATGCTGACAGCAGGAATGTCAACCAGAGCTGTTGCTCGTGTATTGAATGTTCATTTCTCTACCATAAGCCGTCTCCAAAGGCGTTTCAGAGAATTTGGCAGTACATCCAACCAGCCTCACAACCGCAGACCACGTGTAACCACACCAGCCCAGGACCACCACATCCAGCATGTTCACCTCCAAGATCGTCTGAGACCAGCCACTCGGACAGCTGCTGAAACAATCGGTTTGCATAACCAAAGAATTTCTGCACAAACTGTCAGAAACCGTCTCAGGGAAGCTCATCTGCATGCTCGTCGTCCTCATCGGGGTCTCAACCTGACTCCAGTTCGTCGTCGTAACCGACTTGAGTGGGCAAATGCTCACATTCGCTGGCGTTTGGCATGTTGGAGAGGTGTTCTCTTCAACTTTATGCGAAGGAGATGTGTTGCACTGCATGAGGCAAATGGTGGTCACACCAGATACTGACTGGTATCCCCCCCCAATAAAACAAAACTGCACCTTTCAGAGTGGCCTTTTATTGTGGGCAGTCTAAGGCACACCTGTGCACTAATCATGGTGTCTAATCAGCATCTTGATATGGCACACCTGTGAGGTGGGATGGTTTATCTCAGCAAAGGAGAAGTGCTCACTATCACAGATTTAGACTGGTTTGTGAACAATATTAGAGGGAAATGGTGATATTGTGTATGTGGAAAAAGTTTTAGATCTTTGAGTTCATCTCATACAAAATGGGAGCAAAACCAAAAGTGTTGCGTTTATATTTTTGTTGAGTGTACATTCGGCATATACGGACGCTGCTTTTGCCTTAACATCAACCAGGACCGTCTCTACTCCCAACAACCCAGCTGTCATTTTTACTACGGGGTCATAACTTTTCTCAGGACTTATTAAAGTGGTGATTTGTCCTCTTTGCCACCCTTCTTCGAGAATTTTGCACCACCACTCAAGCCAATCTCTGGTCCCCGCCTTGTCTTTTGGGACTGGTGGGCTTGCCAATACGGCCAGGATCTGCCCCTCTTTTTGCTGACCTGGATAATATACCCCTAATCTGTGTACTGTGTCTGCCATAGCTTCCTTGAAACTTTCTTCATCAGGTTCTACACTTTGATCTCTGACATAATTTTGAACTGTTTCTGCCCAAAAATCATATCCTCGTCCATACAATACTACTCTGTGTGGTTGAATATTCACTTCTTTTCCCCCGTCTGGTTCGGATCCAGGGGTTGCTACAGGTCCTGACTCTTTTTCAGCCATATTTTTACTGTTTGTCTTTACACTAACCTTACTGTTTCGTAATGATTATCCTTTCTTTATTCTCTTGGTTGCTGAGATTGTCGATTCCACCACTGTCGTCTCCTTGGACTTCAGCTATGGTCCTTGTCGTCTCGAGTCGTCTGCCTCTCAAAGCCTCTCTTGGCGCCTTGAGTCAGGGATGAGCGACAGACTACTTGGCTATTCAGCGCTAATTCCAGAGGTTAACTCCAAATCAGCTGCTCCTTTTCCCGCTTCTCCCCTCAGGAACCTCACGGGTTGATGATCCTACTCTCTCTTGTAGATCACCATTTTGCACGGTATACTCTCATACCTGCTCTTCTTTTTGACGATCCGATCCAGCAGGCTCCCTCGTCTGCTTCCCTTCCTCGTCATTTCGTGACGATCCAGCAGGCTATCTACGTCTGCTTCTCGTCCCAGTTTAGACGATCCAGTAGTGACACGTCTACTTCTCGTCCCAGTTTAGACGATCCAGTAGTGACACGTCTACTTCTCGTCCTTGATCCCAGCTCCCTGGGATGCTTACTCCTGTTGTCTTTACGTCGTCCTTCTGGTGGTCGCCTCCAAATTTTCACCTCTGAAAAACAGATGTGTTTCAAGCCGTTACTGGACCTATACAGGCCATCAGCCGACACTCTCCACAACACTGTCTCCCTTGGTGGTCTACTCAGGGGCTTTCCACCTTTCCAAGGGCAAAAGACTCTCCTTTGGCCAGGATTCTTCCTTGGACCCGACTACACTTTGTCAGGTCCCTGTTCGGGCGCCACGTGTCAGATCCCGCTTCATATAAGACCAGCTCTCCGTCTCTGGGGTCCGACCTTCGTGTCTCCGCGGTTATTACCCGGCGGGGCTGCACAAAGGCTGTTTAAACTGGTGGCGAGGAGATTCGTTTAGCCGCTCACTGCCTCCATCCGGACGTCCACCCCGCTGACGCTGATCTCGCACCCCGGTCGAATAGCCTCCTTCTGGAACCAGGATACGAGCCGGCCACGCCCGTTAACGGCAGCTCTCCTCTTATGGATCAGGGCTCTTGGAATGTTGCTAGATTTTAATTTTAGTGACTCGTACAGCGAGTCCCCAGGATGCGTTAATTTCGTTAAAAACCAGACTAACCTTTTAGAGCACTTTTTGATGTTATACACCCAAAAAACTTTAACTTTTACACCTTAAGAAGAATCAATAAATCCAATGTCCGAGCCTTAACACTTTAACTGCATGCTTGGAAATTTATTGCAGGTTTTGCAAGTGCTGACAACATAATCAAAATCGGTTATATGATGATAATTTCACAACAGTAATTCAAATATAATCAGAATAATGATTGGCAGAGATTTTTGTTTTTGATTCAATAATGCTATCTGATCTTACTCTGACTGGACTGGATTAACTTCTCAACAAATTTTCTAGGAGTGAGGGAAGGAGGTTTTTTGATGTTAAAATCCCCAGTTCGATGAACTTGGTCTCCTCTTCATCAGCTTTTAGTTGTTAGCTGACCACGATCCTTGTGATGTTGTAATCCTTCAGGAAATAATCCACATAAGAGTTTATATCCTTCAGGAAATAAATCCACATAAGAGTTTATTCCTTCTTCAATCAACCAAAAGTTGATCTAATCCATTCTGGAAAGATGTGATGCTCCATGAGAGAGAAAACGTTGAAACTTCCCCACTCAGACTTAAGGCCAGTGATTATTCTCCAATGCTCTGCTACTCCATGACTGGACGGCCTGAGTGGGAGTTGAAAACTCTCTCAAATAATCTCTTATGTCTCCAATCCTCTCGCTCCTCGATTCCAATTGCAGCTCACAAGATGGTCAAGTCTTGTGATCTCTTCATAGCAGCGGAGAAGTGACAACAGCACCTCTCCCTGGAAGAATAACCCCGTTTCCTGTTGTTGTCTAGTTTTTATATGAAACTCTTGTTGATGCTGAGTTGATCTTGATTACCATAGGGATAATGGTGATTCAAAACCCCCTCCCATACTCCTCTCTTTTACTGGAAGCCATCTGGAGAACTCATGTCCTGGCTGTCAGTAAATCTATTGTGCAAGTTTCCTGTTTTTCTGAAGACATCTTTTCAGAGAAACACATCTTTTCTAAATCATGTTACATCAATCACATTTAATCATATTCAATCATTTCATTTCAACTCTTTTTCACATAAAAGCAATTCATATGATCATATACAACATTTCATTCATTATTATTCATTTCATATCTTATTACATCTTAATGTTCTGAACAGTTGTTTTTATCATCAGCTCTTCTGGCCTCGCTTGTGACATCATCAACTTCTTCTTTCCTCTCTGCCTCTGCACAAAAACAACTTTTCCTCAGTTCCTCTTTCTAACTCTTACTGTTATTACATTAATAGTTCATTTGATCATACTCTGTCATTTTAAAATCATCCTAGACATATTCCATCGTCTTCACCACTGAGTTCATCCCGTGGGCCTCTCCATCTGCAATGGAAAAGTCCGGTATGACCTCACTTACTCCAGGAAAGTACCAAACACTGTTCAGTTTATTCCAACAACGTGTGTATTAATCCAATGGCACGTATTATATTCCCAGATGAAAACAAGCTGAAAGCAAGCTTAAAGTCATCTTTCTTGACATGAGAGTAAATCAGGAAGTACAAGAGATTAGCAAGGAAGAAGTGAGGGCTGCTATGAAGAGGATGAAGAGTGGAAAGGCAGTCGGTCCAGATGACATTCCATTGGAGGCATGGAAATGTCTAGGAGAGATGGCAGTAGAGTTTCTAACCAGATTGTTTAATAAAATCTTGGAAAGTGAGAGCATGCCTGAGGAGTGGAGACGAAGTGTGCTGGTTCCTATTTTCAAGAACAAGGGTGATGTGCAGAGCTGCAGTAACTACAGAGGCATAAAGCTGATCAGCCACAGCATGAAGTTATGGGAAAGAGTAGTAGAAGCTAGGCTTAGAAAACAGGTGAAGATCTGTGAGCAGCAATATGGTTTCATGCCAAGAAAGAGCACTACAGATGCAATGTTTGCTCTGAGAATACTGTTGGAAAAGTACAGAGAAGGACAGAAAGAGTTACATTGTGTGTTTGTGGACTTAGAAAAAGCTTATGATAGGGTGCCAAGAGAAGAGTTGTGGTATTGTATGAGGAAGTCTGGAGTGGCAGAGAAGTATGTTAGGGTAGTGCAGGACATGTACAAGAATAGTGTGACAGCGGTGAGATGCGCAGTCGGAATGACAGACTCATTCAAGGTGGAGGTGGGATTACACCAAGGATCAGCTCTGAGTCCTTTCTTGTTTGCAGTGGTGATGGACAGGTTGACGGATGAGATCAGACAGGAGTCCCCATGGACTATGATGTTTGCAGATGACATTGTGATCTGTAGTGAGAGTAGAGAGCAAGTTGAGTCTAGTCTGGAGAAGTGGAGATATGCTTTGGAGAGAAGGGGAATGAATGTCAGTAGAAGCAAGACTGAGTACATGTGTGTGAATGAGAGGGAGCCTAGTGGAATAGTGCAGTTACAAGAAGTAGAAGTGGTGAAAGTAGATGAGTTTAAATATTTGGGGTCAACTGTTCAAAGTAATGGAGAGTGTGGTAGAGAGGTGAAGAAGAGAGTGCAGGCAGGGTGGAGAAAGGTGGCAGGAGTAATTTGTGACCGAAGAATATCAGCAAGGGTGAAGGGGAAAGTTTACAAAACAGTAGTGAGACCAGCTATGTTGTATGGTTTAGAGACAGTGGCACTAACAAAAAGACAGGAGGCAGAGCTGGAGGTGGCAGAGCTGAAGATGTTGAGATTCTCTTTGGGAGTGACAAGAATTGACAAGATTAGGAATGAACATATCAGAGGGACAGCTCAGGTGGGACGGTTTGGAGACAAAGTCAGAGAGGCGAGATTGAGATGGTTTGGACATGTGCAGAGGAGGGACCCAGGGTATATAGGGAGAAGGATGCTGAGGATGGAGCCACCAGGCAGGAGAAGAAGAGGGAGACCAAAGAGGAGGTTCATGGATGTGCTGAGAGAGGACATGCAGGTGGTTGGTGTGACAGAGGAAGATACAGAGGACAGGGTGAGATGGAAATGATTGATCTGCTGTGGCGACCCCTAACGGGAACAGCCGAAAGACAAAGAAGAAGAAGAAGATGGTTGGACATTGCTTGTGGCATCCCACAGGGGTCAGTATTGGGTCCAAAATTGTTTCTAATTTATATAAATGATATTGTCAATGTTTCCAAAATATTAAAATTAGTATTATTTGCAGATGACAAGCATTTTTGTTCAGGGGGGGGGATTTGCAGGAGTTACTGAGGAGGATCAGTATAGAAATGGGAAAATTGAAAATATGGTTTGACAGAAACAAATTATCATTAAACTTAAGTAAAACAAAATACATGTTATTTGGCTATTGTAATACAGACATACAGGTTCAGTTACAAGTCGAGGGGGTAGATATTGAAAGGGTACATGAAAATAAGTTTCTGGGGTGATAATAGATAAGATAAACTGGAAGACTCATATAAAACATATACAAAGTAAACTGTCAAGAAGCATTTCAGTTCTGAACAAAGCAAAACATATTCTGGACCACAACTGACTCCGCATTCTTTACTGCTCACTGGTTTTACCATATTTACAGTACTGTGCAGAGGTATGGGGTAATACTTATAAAGGTACAACACAATCACTATCAGTAATGCAGAAAAGACTTATAAGAATCATTCATAATACTGGCTATACAGATCATACAAATCCACTATTTTTACAATCCAAAATCTTAAAATTCACAGACTTGGTTCATTTTCAAACAGTACAAATTATGTATAAAGCAATAAACAATTTACTTCCAGCAAATATTAAAAATATGTTTTTTAACAGATCAGGGGATTGCAATCTGAGGGGGAAATTTAATTTAAAACATCAGTGAGCACAAACAACATTAAAAGGTTTCTGTATTTCTGTCTGCGGGGTGAGGATGTGGAACAGATTGGGAGTGGGGCTCAAGCAATGTCCAAGCATGAACCAGTTCAAACAGCGGTACAAAAATATGGTTTTTTCTAGGTATAGGGAGGAGGAAGGGTAATGAGAGTTAGGGTGTTTTTGTTTTTTTGCTTCAGCTTGTAAATATATAGTATTTTGTATGTAAGTAGGTATGTGTAGGTGTATATTTATGTTTGTGTATATATATATATATATATATATATATATATATATATATATATCGGTTTATGTGTGTAGGAATCTATGAAAACTTTCCTTTTTGCTAAAGCTTATAGTTAGGGCTGGATCAGGTGACCCTGAACCATCCCTTAGTTATGCTGCTATAGACGTAGACTGCTGGGGGGTTCCCACGATGCACTGTTTCTTTCTCTTTTGCTCTGTATGCACCACTCTGCATTTAATCATTAGTGATCGATCTCTGCTCCCCTCCACAGCATGTCTTTTTCCTGGTTCTCTCCCTCAGCCCCAACCAGTCCCAGCAGAAGACTGCCCCTCCCTGAGCCTGGTTCTGCTGGAGGTTTCTTCCTGTTAAAAGGGAGTTTTTCCTTCCCACTGTAGCCAAGTGCTTGCTCACAGGGGGTCGTTTTGACCGTTGGGGTTTTACATAATTATTGTATGGTCTTGCCTTACAATATAAGGCGCCTTGGGGCAACTGTTTGTTGTGATTTGGCGCTATATAAAAAAAAATTGATTGATTGATTGATGTGTATATGTGGCAAAGGGTATTATTGGTTGTGGGGAAGAAGGGGTAGGGATAAATAAGCTGATGCTTCACCCTACCCCTTTTCGGACATGTTGGGTACACGAGGAACTTTTTTTGTTGTTGTTTTCATTGATCTATCTTGTATTTGTTATTGTATCAAATGTTCAAAATAAAGTTTTCACTTCACTTCAACCCCTGATCTCTGCTCTTTTCCACAGCATGTCTTTTTCCCAATTCTCTCCCCTCAGCCCCAACCAGTCCCAGGGGAAGACTGCCCCTCCCTGAGCCTGGTTCTGCTGGAGGTTTCTTCCTGTTAAAAGGGAGTTTTTCCTTCCCACTGTTGCCAAGTGCTTGCTCACAGGGGGTTGTTTTGACCGTTGGAGTTTTTCTGTAATTACTGTATGGCTTTTGCCTTACAATATAAAGCGCCTTGGGGCAACTGTTTGTTGTGATTTGGCGCTATATAAATAAAATTGATTTGATTTTGATTTGATTTGGCCATGGTGGATAGGTTGGAGTGTGGTTGATTGAGTGTGTGAAGGTGGACAGATTGGTACAGTCACAAAATTGGTTGGGGAGAGAGTTCCAGAGGAAGGGAGCAGCTATGGAGAAGGCTCTGTTCCCCCAGCTGCAGTGCTTGGTCCTGAGTGGCACTGACAGGAGGTTGGCATCAGAGGAGCGGAGGTAACAGGAAGGAGTATGATCCTGAAATACATGGACAATGACCTTCAGGAGAAAGAAAAGGAGGCCAGGGAGTTGACAGATTTCCAAAAACAACTGACTAAACTGCAATTGAAAGAAACAAGGGACATAACGGCGGAGAAAACTGAGACCAAGCAATTGGCACACCAGGGAGCCTAACATCAGCCTGCAGTAGTAGCAGCACCGGGAGGCAATGTTCCGACTCCCGTGACCCCTTATGTTCCTCTACCACCTTGGTCAAGAACGCCACGGTATGGTGAGGGAAATAATTGGTTTAGGCCCCCTCAGGGGATGTCACGGGGGTGTGGATATTCACCCGGACCTAGGATGGGTGGTCCAAGGGTGGATAATGGGGTATGTTTTTTTTGTGGGTTAATGGGACATTGGGTACGCGGGTGCCTGATGTGGGGGGTGACAAGACAAGTACCGCCGTATGGATACTCTGTACCCTTCTCCACCTCCTTTACCCCAAACATTGGGCACAGATGTTCAGAATAATGATTGGCATCAAGCCCCAGGTGCACAACAGATGCCATAGGGGTGCCCAGATCCCCACACAGGTGGCTCAGATGATGAATTTTTGCAATCAATTGTACAGGTGAAAATTGACGATAAAATTGTATAAAGACTGTTGGTTGGTATGTTGGTTGACAGCGGAGCTAGGTATTCAACGTTGAAAGAGTCACTGAAGCCATCTACGACTACCGCACCTGTGGTGGGTTTCTCTGGAAAAGAACACTGGTGGTCCATCTCAACACCCATTCAGATGGAATGGGAAACATTAAGGTTTGAACATCTGTTTTTGTTATCGTCAGACTGCCCAGTTAATATATTGACTAGCAATATTCTGGGCAAGCTCAATGTGTCTATTATGATGACATGTGGATCTGACCCTTGCCAATGGAAGGGTGGTGAGATGTGTCACTATGAAGCGCTATTGGAAACAGTAGTTGTTAGTGGCTCACGAAAAACCGGATTTGGCGACCGTATGGTGGGGATTGGGGACAAATTATTTTAGTACCTGACTCCTAGCTCAGTTTAGAGCCTGGAAAAGATGGATTGATATGGTGAGTCCATCAGACACGCCTTCGGACCCTCTATATGTTAAGTTTAACTATAAATTGGGGAGGATGAGAATTATGATGTGTTGTGGTATGCCTTGATTGAGCATTTGAATACGACTGGTGAAAAACTGGAAGTGACCACACAGGACATCTATGTGAGCAAGGAAGGAACTGCAGCTGCAGTGGTTCTCCCTGCCCACTTGAAGGAGCTATGAACTCTGGGACAGACATCAGCTCCCCATATTACCTTGAAGGTGACATGGGAGAGTTCCCATGGGATAAAAAAGCTTTTTAACCTACCATGGCTCTACTCTACTCTTTTCTACTCTCCTATTTTACTCTTCTTTTTTAGATATTTAGATATACCTTTGTATACTGGCATAGTTCCACCTTAGAATTGGAATATAATATATAAGATATACCTTACTGAATTTTCATGGGGAGGTGAGGCCAAGGATTTGGATCCTATGGTGAAGAAGTGTCTGGAAGCTACTGACTGGGGACCCATGCAATCCAGAAAGTTGCTGTTTTCCCCTTCGATTGTTTGTTATCAGATATTCTTCTTGGGAATGTTCTTGTGATGTTGAGATACTGGAATTGATTCCTGAAAGGAAGCATTTTGTCATGGGGCCATCTATAATGGGTTTTTGGGGAGTTTGGCTCCTGTCTGTGCATGTTTAATTTCACCCTGTTGGCCACACTTTTGTCATCTGTCTTGTGTGTATTTGATCAGGTCTGTTCCACCTCTGTGTCCTCACCTGGTAGCCTGGTTTTGTTTTTGTTCTCTCCACCCAGCCTCTTTTGTCTCACGTCCACTGTCCACATTGCTTGTTTTATCCTGTCTCATGCTTCTTGTATTTTCTGTTATATCAGTATGCATTGTGTTTCTTTTCCAGTGTCCTTGGCTTCTTTATTATATGTTGAGTGTTTCTGTGTTTTCATTGGGTTTGCATTTAATGCTTAGGTGTACTTTTGGCTATGTGTCATAGTCTTGAGTTATGTTCTGTCACTTGGATATGGCTTAGTATTTGCTGCCACCTTGTGTTCCCTTTTGGTCAGTACATTTTGTTTTTTTACAGTCTAATCAATACACCTGTGTCCAATTAGTCCAGCTGGTTATTTAAGGTCACTCTTTTCTGTTGTCTTTGTGGGTCCATTGTTGTTCATGTGTCTCGTGTGTTGGTGGTATGTATATTATAGATTGTTGGAATTCTTTATGTTTATTTGTTAGTTCAGGTAATTCCCAAGAGCTTTAAGTATTTTTGTCTTTTTGATTGCACTTTCTGTTTTACTGGTTTTCTCCTCACCCCATGTTCAGGGTTAGTTTGTATTTTGGTTGTAACCTTCCCCACTCCTGCAGTGTTTTGGATACCACACCCCGATTTGGATGAAGACTGTATTTTTGTTGAAGCCTTTACCTCTCCTGTTTTTGTATTTTTGGCTCAATGACTGTATGTTAAACATTGGCTTCTTTTTGAACTTACCCTTAACTCGGCTGCTCTGCATTTGGGATTCTACCCTTTATTAGTTCCTAGCTCCAAATCCTGACACATTTGAGTCAGAGTCATGGGAGGGAAAACTGATCACTCATCAGTAAAGACGTTGTTGAAATCATCACCATCAGGTTTGTGGTCAACAGGCCCCTGGATGTTGGGAAAGTGGATGTTCCTCCTTATACGAGGTCTATTAGAAAAGTATCCGACCTTTTTATTTTTTTTCAAAAACTATATGGATTTGAATCACATGCAATTACATCAGCCAACCTTGAACCCTCGTGCGCATGCGTGAGTTTTTTCACGCCTGTCGGTTACGTCATTCGCCTGTGGGCAGGCTTTGAGTGAGGAGTGGTCCACCCCTCCCGTCGGAATTCCTTTGTCTGAAAACTTGCTGAGAGACTGGCGCTTTGCTTTATCAAAATTTTTTCAGAACCTGTGAGGCACATCGAAGTGGACACCATTCGAGAAATTCAGCTGGTTTTCGGTTAAAATTTTAACGGCTGATGAGAGATTATGGAGTGTTACTGTCGCTTTAAGGACTTCCCACGGAGCGGGACGTCGCGCAGCGCTCCGAGGCGCCGTCGACAGCCTATTTCAAGCTGAAAACCTCCAAATTTAAGCCTCTGTTGACCCAGGACGTCGTGAGAGAACAGAGAACTTTCAGAAGAGGTCGGGATCAGCAGTTTGTCCGGACATTCCACTGTTTAAAGGAGATTTTGTAATGAAAGACATGCGGACGGATTGGCGCGTCGGCAGGCAGCCGGCGCCACCACAGGAAAAGCACCTCTGTGTTGATAACCATTTGTAAAAACCAGGCGGCTTTTGATGGCTTTCAGTTGAGTGAGTATCTGAGAAATTGTTTAACAGCTGGACATGTTCCAACTTGTCCTTAAGGCTTCCAACGGAGGTGTTTTTCCTGTGGTGGCGCGCCGCACCGGCTGCCTGCCGACACGCCAATCCGTCCGCACGTCTTTCATTACAAAAACTCCTTTAAACAGTGGAATGTCCGGATAAACTGCTGATCCCGACCTCTTCTGAAAGTTCTCTGTTCTCTCACGACGTCCTGGGTCAACAGAGGCTTAAATTTGGAGGTTTTCAGCTCGAAACAGGCTGTCGACAGCGCCTCGGAGCGCTGCGCGACGTCCCGCTCCGTGGGAAGTCCTTAAAGCGTCCTTAAACACTCCATAATCTCTCATCAGCCGTTAAAATTTTCACCGAAAACCAGCTGAATTTCTCGAATGGTGTCCACTTCAATGTGTCTCACAGGTTCTGAAAAAATTTTGATAAAGCAAAGCGCCAGTCTCAAGTTTTCAGACAAAGGAATTCCGACGGGAGGGGTGGACCACTCCTCACTCAAAGCCTGCCCACAGGCGAATGACGTAACCGACAGGCGTGAAAAAACTCACATCTGCACAAGGGTTCAAGGTTGGCTGATATAATCGCACGTGATTCAAATCCATATAGTTTTTGAAAAAAATAAAAAGGTAGGATACTTTTCTAATAGACCTCGTAAGGTGGAAGTTAGAGGGGGGGGTCACACCAGTTTGGCAGTGCCAATATCCTCTGAAAATTGATCAAGAAAGGGGAATCCAGAAGACGATTGAAGGATTGCTGGATAAGGGAGTGTTGAGGCCTACCAACTCAAAGTGGAACACCCCTCTTTTGCCAGTTCCTAAGCCAAATAAACCTGAATATTGTATGGTTCATGACTTGAGCCTGGTTAACAACATTGTGCAACAATGTGTCTCAAGCTAAGCTGGAACAGATCATCCATGCCTTTATTTACTCACGTCTTGATTACTGTAATTCACTGTTCCCTAGTCTCAGTAAGTCTTTGCTGGACCACCTACAAATGGCCCAGAATGCAGCTGCAAGGCTCCTTACAAGGTCATCCAAGTGGTCTCATGTAACACCCATTCTTTCCTCTTTGCACTGGCTCCTAATTCAGTTCAGACTGCAATTTAAAATATTGGTGATGACTTTTAGAGCTTTGCACATTCAAATGTCACTTTACATCAGTGAACTCTTGCATCCTTATATGACAAGCAGGCCTCTGAGGTCCTCGGACCAGAACCTGTTGGTTGCACATAGGTCAAGGCTAAAGACCAAAGGAGATTGTGCATTTGAGGTCGTGGCACCCAAACTGTGGAATGCACTGCCACTGTACCTATGTTCCGTGGACTTTGTTGGAACTTTTAAAGAGAAGCTCAAGACCTATTTGTACAGACTTGCTTTTAACTAGCTTTATGTTATTGCTGCTTTTAGTTTCTGTATTTTTTATTTCTGTGTTCTTAAATTCCTGTAAAGCACTTTGTTATCTTGAGAGGTGCTATACAAATAAACTTGACTTACTTAACAAGCTGGTGGTACCCTCCCTCTATGATACAGCTAATCCATACACTTTACTCAGTAATTTGTCACCAGAGTGTCAGTGTTCACAGCGATTGATCTGTCAAATGCATTTTCCCCAATCCCGTTGGATTGATTCTCAACATGTTTTTGCGTTTACCTATTTGGGGAAGCAGTACACTTACACCGGACTGCCACAAGGGTTTGTGGACTCACTGTCCATATTCAATTATTTTACGAAAAAGAAACTTGAGGAGTTGATTCTACCTGAAAGGGTGACTATTTTGCAGTATGTCGATCTCTTGATTGCCGCAACCACAAGCGAGTTGATACTGGAAGCCTCTGAGTTGGTGTTGAGGCACTTATGCCATTGTGGGTATAAGGTGTCTCAGGAGAAGCTGCAGTGTGGCAGACCGCATGTTTTTTCAGCCTGGGAAAGAGGTGGACGTCACAAGGGGCTAGGTCTGGAGAATAGGGTTGGTGAGGTAGAAGTTCATAGCGGCACAGTGTCCATGGCAACCCGGCTGGTGTGGACTGGTGCGTTGTCCCGGTGAAGCAGAATGCCACAACTGACACTGGAGGGTATGTCTCTTCCACAAAGTGTTATGACAACAACTGAAGTGAGCAATATGAGCCTACATGATATAAGTACCTAAGGCACTGATGAAGATCAGGCATGATGCAATGTAATATCCAACTGTGAAAAATGTGTGAGACTCAAAACTTTGACATCCCCTCATATATATTTAAAATACAGCAGGGGTCACCAACCCTGTTCCTGGATCACATTTAATTCCTGGGTACAAATGTATTCAATTGAAAACATACTAAGGTAGATATATGTATCCATGTACATGTAAAGGAAGAAGCCTTTAAACAAGTAAACAGGGCCTTTCAAGTACTCTGTCACCAATGAGCCAAAAAATATTCTGAAATATTTTTCTAATGAGTAGGGATGCACCAATCCCAATATCAGTATCGG
Organism: Thalassophryne amazonica; assembly: GCF_902500255.1. NCBI lineage: Eukaryota > Metazoa > Chordata > Actinopteri > Batrachoidiformes > Batrachoididae > Thalassophryne > Thalassophryne amazonica. The sequence goes on along the minus strand of NC_047107.1, from coordinate 8,880,818 downwards.
GTATCAGCCACATACTGTATTCATTTATTTGTACTCGTAATCACAAAATGTCTGTGATACTACGACACCTGATACCCCTTTACAACAGTGTGATGTGAACCTCTCAATAGAGGAATTTCACACACTACCACGCCCCGTAATTTCTGGACTATAAGCCACTACTTTTTTCATATACTTTGAACAATAATGTGGCTAATTTATGGATTTTTACAGGCTTTCATGTAATTTACTCATAAATCAAAAAATAAGTCCCTCAATGCTGTCCATTGATTGGCTGAAAGTTGCAGTCCTCATGCGGAGAAAATTCACACATGAAGTAAATATAAAGGCTTGTTTTAGTGGAATTCATCACATCCTGAAGAAAAATTATCCACATAAAGCCTCCTGAGTTTGAAAAACAACATCTGAAAATACTGTAATTCCTTGTTGTGGCTGAAAAATAGTTACTCTGTAACTTCAGCACTTTGCACTACAGTTCCTCTGTCAGATCACGGTTTCTGCAGCATAGGTCGTCCATCAGGTTAGTGAGTTTCAGTGCTTGCTGTGGCTGTCCAGGCCGATGGGAGACCAGCTCGGTCCGCTACAGGTGTAATCCATTTGCGGAACATCTGCCCCCTCCACGGGCAGAGCAAAGTGCAGACGTTCAGTGTCACTGCGCCTCATTAACGTCTCAGTTACCACAGGCTTCAGGCGATTCTGTCTGGGCGTGATTAAATTATCCCATGATCCACAAAGAAAAATAAAACAATGTTAAAATTACTCCGTTTTGCCTCCATGTGGAGCAGAGTCACCACACAACAATGTGCGTGCATGCGATGCTGTGGTCCTCAATATTACGTGTTCCACATGTGGGGAAAAACCAGTTACGGTACACATTTGTGTATGTTATCAGACAGGGGGTGTTATCAGTACATATTTCTCTGAAGGCTCTCAGTTGTCCAGGTGGTTTTCATAGTAGAGAAGCTTGAATCTTCTACTGGACTGGGTTGCTTGACGCGAGGATGTTTCACTTCAAATCGCAGAAGCTTCCTCAGCTAAAATCCTTGCTCTGGTAGTCTGACTTCTGTTTGACCGTTGTAGAGAAGAACAAACAGAAGCCACAAAAGCTGGAGTTTTAAACCTAACCAGACCCCTCCTACCAAGAGGCAGACTGCTATTGGCTAGTGACTAAACAATTGCTTTAATTAGTACCTATTGTGCTCTAGTTAGCACCCTCCTAATGACAGGGTAGCTGTCCCTCCTAACGATGGGACTGATGCCTCTCCTGGCGGCTCTCCTGATGACGTGAATGACTCATCATGAACAAAAGACTGAAACTGCTTTGACCTGAGTACCCCATTGTAAACAGGGGACAAAGTGTGTCTCAGACACCCTCCCCGGTTAAGGCTGGGTTTCAGCTGTTTCACATACAATGCCTCCTGGGATTTTGTGCTGCCTGAAGATCCTCTGTAGTTTTTCCCCTACTCCTGCTAAATAAGGGAGAAACACTCTTCTTCTAGGCTCCATCTCCTGTCTGTCTGGTCTCTTTGTTCTTTGGGACTTCTGCACTTTATCCAGGGACCATCATGGGTACCCACATACTGTGTAGGCTTTCCGTACATGTTGTTGTTCTTTTGCCCTTCCCTCTGTAGTTGTGGGCACCTGTAGGGCTCTGTGTTGAAGAGTCCTGATCACCCCGAGCTTGTGTTCAAGGGGGTGGTTTGAGCCAAAGAGCAGATATTGGTCAGTGTGAGTGGGTTTTCTGTAAATCCCTGTCTGGAGCTGCCTGTTCTCTCCAATCATAACATCACAGTCCAAGAAGGCTAAATGGTTGTTTCTGGCATCCTCACATGTGAACTTGATACTGGAGTCCACTGAGTTGATGTGTTCTGTAAAGTCCTCAACTTACTGTTGCTTGATTTTAACCCATGTGTCATCGACATATCTGAACCAGTGACTGGGAGAGATGCCTGTGAAAGACGTCAAGGCTCTCTTCTCCACTCGCTCCATGTACAGATTGGCCACAATGGGGGATACCGGAGACCCCATCGCACAACCACGGATCTGCCTGTAGTAATTTCCCTTAAACAGGAAATACGTGGTGTAAGACAGATCTCCAAGAGTTGGCAGATGTGGTCTGGTGTGAGTTTGGTCCTTTCAAGTAGAGACATCCTCCAGCAGTCTCTGCCTCACAGCTGAGACAGCCTCAGCGGTGGGGATGTGACATCGTTGTTCACCTGCATGCCCACAGCTGCTGGAGCAGGATTTTGTAGTTTGTGCATTTGTCAATTACAGGTACAAGTAACTGACAATTTTTTTTAATTTAGAAAATTCATTACAAATGACTTACAAGTTAAGTCTGGAATCATGCCCAGGTGCCATGTTTCCCAGCATCCACAATGTCATCCTTTATAGGTCCTTCATGGCAACCATCCAGACAGAAAATTGGTCCATTCACACATTTCTAAAATAACCATCTACTTCAGTCAGATGAAATGTGGCCATCCCCTTGGCCTTCTCCAGCCCCTGGGGGTCCTTAAAATTCAGACAACCATACAGTGGAACATGCACAGAGACATGCACCATCTTCAAGTTGATGATTCCTCACAAAGCAAGCAATACATATTATTTTAGTCTCCCTAATAGAGCTGTTCCACAGAACATTTTGTATGGCTGTGGTAGAGTTTAGTATGGTTGAGTTTCTGAGCATAGTCACAGAGTTCTGGCTTCAATTTTTTTTTTTTTTTTTTTTTACAAACTGCGATAGAAAAAAGTGGAAAGAAATTGGTTACATTACCACATCATCTTCTGTCCTGTCATAGCTGATATCCGAGTGTGACAGAAATGAGGATTCATCAATGACTGACAATCTGAGGCCACCAGAGAAGAAAACAGAGGATTAATTAGTTGGCATTACATCACACAATGTCCACAAAATATCTGCACCCACACAATTATTTCAAGAGTTTGATGTGGAGAAATTTTCTTACACCACACAACCATGTAAAACCACAAATGTCTGGAAATGTGCTAAGAACATTAATAATGAGATGTTGGCTCTCTATTTAGCTTTGTTTGAGAGAGTACTTTCTGGACTGTAATGTATGGCTTTAATGTGCATCTCCAGCAGACCAATTTCAAATCTTGTTATTCATTTCCCTCTCATGGGCGAGGCATGTGTTACCGTTTGCTACTCTTGTGCAGAGTAACGTTTCCTCCTTTGTACTCAAAAGTAGCCAAAAGAGACTTTTGCTCATCGTTCAGGCAGCCACTGGACTTGCTGTCATGGATCAGAATGTCGCACATAAGCTGCATCTGCCGCTGCTAAAACAACAAAAACAAAAAAAAATTCCAGTGTTCATTTCACAGTCTCATCCATCTCAGGTCAGGGTCACGGGGTGAGGGGGGTCCCTGAAGCCCAGCTGCTATTTGGCAAGAGGCACTGTTTACCCAGGACAGTCTATCACAGGGCCAGTTACAGTCCCAAAATGATAATAATAATAATAATAATAATTGTAGTAGTGTTGTAGTACTTAGGTCCGGTGTTGCTCACAGCTCATTCTTGCCACCTCCAAAGAGTCTGTCCTGACTCAGTCTTCTGTACTCTCAAGTCCACTCACTCTACCCTGCCTAAAATCTCTGACACATTCTCAGGGCCGGTGTTAGCCATTTGGTGCCGCCGCCCCTGCCCGCCCTCCTGAAATGAACAATAAATCAGAATTTGTCAGTGCGGTTCTCTTTATTTCCAAAATGACATCTCAATACTCAATATTAAATAAATATTGAGTTATTATTTTAATAATTTATTAATGTTTTGAAAATGGCTGCAAATAAAGAATTTTGCATTAACAATGGCACTGATCATGACAAGAAATAAATATCAAATTTGAAATAAATATCACCACCATTATTTAAAAATGTAATTAATAACTACAGTTAATGAATTAAACTCCTCTCAGAAAAAACAAACTTTTTTCAGCTTTTAACAGGATTTTGTGCTTTTCTCCCATTTAAAATCATTGTCAATTCAATTCTCTATATTTTTGGATCATTGCATGGATGAAACATAAAGTCAATGTAAATTTTCACAAATATTTGACATTTTACATACTAATTTAAAAAAAAAAAAAATCAGAGTAATAATGAAAAGAATCAGCAGCTGCAGCATTAAACGTGGCGAACAGAACTAAAATATTTAGCAAGATCTAAATTGTGATTTTGAAATAAAAACTGATAATAATAATAATAATAATAATAATAATAGATTGTGATTTTGAAATAAAATATTCAATTGCACGACAGTTAAGGCTAATTTAACGTCAGTGAGCATAAGTGGAAATTTAATCACACGTCTTTAAAAAAAAAAAAAAAAAAAAAAAAAAACTGGCAACATTCCGATGTGACAACAATGATTCCGGTGCACAGTTCGGATCGTTACCTGCACAATCAATCAGTCCGTGCACGCAGTTCTCCCAGGCTGGAAGAAGACAAATCTGTAGTGTAGCGCTGAGACGGCAGCCTTTTTCATCAGTGGAAAACTGTCTGCTGTGATGCAGGCGGTGACACGCACAGAAGCTGCCCACGCCACTTCCTGCCTGCGTGCCTCCTCCTCCGATTACTTTTGCTTATACCTATTAACATGCTTTACACTAATTTTAGATATATTGTTACTAGTAGCCTATTAGCATGATTTTTCACAAGCTTGATTTTTGTGATGCCCCCCAGGCAGCATGGTGCCCTACGTGCAGTGTGTAATTTGCATGTGTGGAACAATGGCACTACACATTTTCCATTATTTTAGCTAGTTGATAAGTGTTTAAACTCATCTACCTTCACCACCTCTACTCCTTGCAACCACACAATTCCACCATGCTCCCCTTCATTCACACACAGACTGTCTTGCCCCAACCTACTTTCACTCCCCTTCTCTCCAGAGCATATCGCCTTTGATCTAGTCCATCACCACTACAAACAATACAGGGCTCAGAACTGATCCTTGATGCAATTCCACCTCGAATGCAAATGTCATTCATATTGCATGTCACTGCTCTCACGCTAAACAGGTTTGTTTGTGCAGAGCAGGTGTATAGCTCACTTTGCAAGTGAGGAAAGGTTCACTGACCTTTACATTGCGATCAATGATGTGATTGTGGAATATGTGGAAGCTCTAATGCAGCAGTTGAAAATGTCTGTGAAAGGTCCGAATGTCTGGCTTTGAGATTAGTCTGGATCAAGACTAAGATCCAGGTTTTCCATGATATCCTGAGCTCAGCCATCAGAAGTATATCAGTTTTGGGTGGAAGCATCAAGCTTGATGAAAGATTCACTTATCTTGGCAATGACGGTTGTGTCTCTTGGACCTTGGCCTTTGAGATCAAGAGACTCCATCAAAGAGTCATGAGGTCACTGGACAGAGATGTTTATCAGTGTCAATACTTTTCCAGGAGAATGAAGATCCATCTCAGCAGGGTTGTGATGCTTCTTGTCTTTCTGTATGGTTGTGACACCGGTTATACAGCTTCATGATGAAGTGGTATAGAGGAGGATTTTCTTAAAAAGAAGACCTGAAAGTTTAGCTACAAATTGCCAGAAGGTACATCTGAGATGCAATCCTGGATGTGATCTGTTTTGGTGAAAGAAAATCCTTCTCTGCTCTACTCCACTATGAAGCTAAGAGTAGTGATGCAAAATGAAAGCTTGCACTGTGCACAATTTCTCCAATCACAGCCACATAAGCCCACAACTTCTCCTGAGTTGTCTGGGTGTCTTGGTGGCTTTCCTCACTCTTCTCCTTCTTGCACAGTAACTCAGTTTTTGAGAACTGTCTACTGCCTGACCAGAAAATCACTAAGGGCCCTTGGGCAAGGTCCTGAATCCCCTAGTTGCTCCCGGTGTGTAGTGAGCACCTTGAATAGCAGCACCCTGACATTGGTGTGTGAGTGTGTCTGTGTGAATGGGTTCATTGTAAAGCGCTTTGAGCATCTGATGCAGATGGAGAAGTGCTATATAAATGCAGTTCATTTACTATTTATCTTGGGTCGACTGTTTCATCTCTTGTGCATGGGAGCGGAGGGGGGCACCTTCAGCAAATGTGGACAAAATGAAGTAGACGGTGTATTCTCAGAATGTATTACCTATGAATGTATTACCTCTATTGTTCTTTTACTTTGTAATGGGGTTGTAATGTATTGCTGCTATAACACGCATATTTTCCCCTGGGAATGACTGAGGTCATCTGTCTTTGTCAATTTCATAATTTGTCCCTGGGGGTGGGGGCACAATTCAACTACACAGTGTCAATCATCTTCATTTGTCTTTTACCTTCACCAGCACCAAATGCTTTCATATTGTGTATGTCCTGATTACAGCCCACAAACTATTGCCCATCTGTCCTCTTTGGTCTCCCTCAGAGCACCTGCTTTGACTTCAACTGCTTCAAATTTCAGCTGCCTTTATTGTGGTTCAAAATCCCTTAACTATTCAGAAAGGTCGTTTCTGTCTACAGTCAGCTGGTCTGTCACTCAAAATCTATAATAATAGACACAAGAACATCTGTGATTTCATGATAGACAGATGCTATATTAATGCTGAGGGTGAGTCCTTCTAATCACAGTGCATTATCTGCTAGTGGTTATATTTATTGTTGCCATAGAAACAAATCCTAGGTGCAGCTCCCCCCACTGAAAATACAAACTGCTGAGATGAGGCGTTTCTGGGTACTATTTCAGTTCTTTTCTGCCAGAAAAAAAAGCTATACGGACACAGGGCCAAAGGTTTTACTCACACCAGCATCAATTCAGACTCACCAAGTACTGATAGTCTGCTTCAATCTTCAAGCGTTTCTTCATTTCCACATCCAGTTGGTTACGGGCGTGTTTCAGTTTGACTTCCAGAGCAGCTTTGGCAATGTCTGACTTCACCAGCAGCTCCTTGTATTTCTTCAGTTCCAGCTCTGCATGCAGCCATTTCTTCCTACTGGCTTCAAAGTTTTTGACCACTTCAATGAATCCTGAAATCAAAATGAGATGAGTTTAAAGTAAAGACAGTTGAACTTTTATTTTTATACAATTATTTCATTTCAGATGAAAAAAAGTGTTACACAATTAAAAACTTGTGTCACACCAATATATGAAACTCATTTTTTTAAAGGTTCATTTGAAGCGCACAGGTAGGATTTTAAAAGACACCAAGTGGAAAGGTTTCAGATTCAAGTGTGCCATCTGGTGTTCAAGAGATGAAACATCAGCCACTGACCCAACAATGGCCCCGCATATACAATGTGTGTGAAATTATACTCCTGTATAATCAGATTTATTTTGTTCTTTTAAATTTGTGTGTGTTTCAGCACTCTAAAGCAGGGGTGGCCACGTTCAGTCCTCTAGAGCCACCTTCCTGACATTCTTATGCCACATTCACACCGGGCGCGACACGAGCGACTGCAGCCACAGGTTGCCATGTAATCTCCATGTAAGGACGCGTTTTGGCGCCAAACCGTGCAGCGCAATGCAATGGACGCGAGTGAAGCGACGCGAATGAAGCGATTTTGAGCGTTTTGCGCGTTTGTGGCGCAATATTGCGTTGCGTCACGTCGCGTTGCCCTCCTCCCCAAGTTGAAAAATCTGAACTTTTTCGTCACTTCGCGCCGCGATGACCAATTAGGGACTGAATATGTAGTGATGTGGAGATGTCTGGAGTTTGACTGAAGATGTGAACATGTCCAGTATCTGGTAGCAGCCTGTGAGCAGGACTTATGTCTCTTTTGTCCTTTATTTCACAATTATGAGACAGTTTTTGGAGCGAGCAGCAGCACCACAGCAGCGGGTAGCGGAGTTTTTTCCTCTTCTTTTTTTCAACGTGCGCGCGCGAGTGAATCGTCTGTGGAGAATATTTTATTAATTAACTACACAGACGTATAATAAAACAAATGGTGACTGGTTTCTAAACACAATTATGACAGAGTTTTTTTGGGAAAGAGCGAGGAACAGCCCTGCAGCAAGCAGCGGAATTTCTTTCTTTCTTTCTTTCCTTTTTTTACGTGCACGCGTGAGCAAATCGTCTGTGGAGAATATTTTATTAATTAACTACACAGATGTATAATAAAACAAATGGTGACTGGTTTCGATACACACTTATGACAGTTTTTGGAGTGAACAGCAGCCCTGCAGCAGCAGGGAGCGGAGTTTTTTCGTTTTCTTCTTTTTTACGTGCGCGCGCGAGCGAATCATCTGTGGACAATATTTTATTAATTAACTACACAAACAAATGGTGACTGGTTTCTAAACACAATTATGACAGAGTTTTTTGGGGGAAGAGTGGAGTACCATTTTTTTTTTAATTGCTTAGGTGTGCGCGCGTGAACAGGACAGTTGGTCCTCAAATTGGGTCCCACAGAGGCGGAAGGACCGCTGAAGGCGGCCGTCATCCAGACACAGCTCCTACAGCAAATAATGGTACTCCCTGTATTGGGAGCTTTCCAAAACAACTCGCTCCATGTGATCAAGGTCCGTCATGATGACTTGACGCTGAGCGGAATGGAAGCTCCTCCTATTTGATGATGCACCGGGGCGAATTTTCGCAGCAAAAGTCTACCCAAGCAGAGCAACACACCGGGCGAAGGAGGCGCGTCTGTAGCCTGGCGACCCACGCAAATTTGTAGTGTCTGATCGCGCCAGTGTGAACGCAGCATTAGTTGTGCTCCAACACACCTGAATCCAATGAAAGGCTCGTTAGCAGACTTTTAAGACCACTTTCATTGGATTCAGGTGTGTTGGAGCAGGGAGACAACTAAGAGTGTCAGGAAGGTGGCTCTCGAGGACCGAACTTGGCCACCCCTGCTCTAAAGAGTTAATTTCTTGGAATCTATGCTTTATTTTAAGACCTGCTCTTTCACTTTTCTCCACTTCCAAAAAAAATCCATTTTATGAACTAAAATCACGTAAAGCAGGTTTTTCTGATTATCGGATTACTGAAGTGCATGTAAAAGGCGAGAGATCAGATTATTACAGTTATCTGATTACGAACAGTTATCTGATTATTACGGGCATGTAAATGTGCTCGGAGACAGGGAGCTCAACTCGACAGGGAGCTCATCTCCTGAAATCTGGCTGTGGAAAAAACAAATCAAATTGATTTTTTTTTTCCCCCCACAGGAGTACCCCAAAAATTGTGTACAAGTACATGTACCATTTTGAGGATGGTGTGCATTTCCGCATTTCCAAAATGCCACAAGAAACCACACACACACACAAAAAAAATTTAAAGGACAATTTTTTCACCAAAACATCACTTCTAGGCTTGCATCTTAGATGTACTTTCTGGCCAATTGTATTTGAACTTTCAGGTCTTCTTTTTAAGAAAATCCTCCTCTATACCACTTTATCATGAAACTGTAGTATAGCTGAGGATACAAAATATCCTCATATAAAATCAACAATAATGATAATACAGTAAACAGAGCTCTGGTATCGGAATAGTATCGTATCAGCAGATATCCAAATTAAGGTATCAGGATCGAATTGGAAGAGAAAAAAAAATGTTGATAGGTGCATCTCTACATCAAACATAATAAAAAGTAAAAACATCCAAACAAAATCAATTATTCTAAAAACAAAATCAGCACTGAAAAGAAAAGAGAAATCAGGACCAATACAAGTCACCCACCATCAACTAGAGCACCGCCCTTGTAGAGCGCAAACCTCTGCCAACACAAGTTTCCACAAATTCTTACCTCGGAAAAAAATTTCAAGGTCAAAATCCTGTTAGAAGTGGCTTTTCATAAGGTGAAACATAATAAGGTTCAAAGGGGCTTTTCAATGTTAAAATCAAATAGCCGTTAAATCCGCAATACGGATCAGATGTGGATCAAACTTGGTCTGATCATTGGGAGTGCCAGTTTGCACCTCATTGTCGTAAATGAGAGTGATTGGTGGAGATACAGTAGTGTTCAGAATAATAGTAGTGCTATGTGACTAAAAAGATTAATCCAGGTTTTGAGTATATTTCTTACTGTTACATGGGAAACAAGGTACCAGTAGATTCTCACAAATCCAACAAGACCAAGCATTCATGATATGCACACTCTAAAGGCTATGAAATTGGGCTATTAGTAAAAAAAAAAAAGTAGAAAAGAGGGTGTTCACAATAACAGTGTGGCATTCAGTCAGTGAGTTTGTCAATTTTGTAGAACAAACAGGTGTGAATCAGGTGTCCCTATTTAAGGATGAAGCCAGCACCTGTTGAACATGCTTTTCTCTTTGAAAGCCTGAGGAAAATGGGATGTTCAAGACACTGTTCAGAAGAACAGTGTAGTTTGATTAAAAAGTTGATTGGAGAGGGGAAAACTTATACGCAGGTGCAAAAATTATAGGCTGTTCATCTACAATGATCTCCAATGCTTTAAAATGGACAAGAAAACCAGAGACGCGTGGAAGAAAATGGAAAACAACCATCAAAATGGATAGAAGAATAACCAGAATGGCAAAGGCTCACTCATTGATCAGCTCCAGGATGATCAAAGACAGTCTGGAGTTATCTGTAAATGCTGTGACAGCTAGAAGACGCCTGTGTGAAGCTAATTTATTTGCAAAGTCCCTCTGTTAAATAAAAGATGTGCAGAAGAGGTTACAATTTGCCAAAGAACACATCAACTGGCCTAAAGAGAAATGGAGGAATATTTTGTGGACTGATGAGTAAAATTGTTCTTTTTGGGTCCAAGGGCTGCAGACAGTTTGTGAGAGACCCCCAAACTCTGAATTCAAGCCACAGTTCACAGTGAAGACAGTGAAGCATGGTGGTGCAAGCATCATGATATGGGCATGTTTCTCCTACTATGGTGTTGGGCCTATATATCGCATACCAGGTATCATGGATCAGTTTGGATATGTCAAAATACTTGAGGTCATGTTGCTTTTTTAAACAAAATTAAAGCCTCACAGATGTGAATAAATCATGAAAAACTGTGGTTATAAAACTAAATACTAGTTTAGTGATTCACAGGATTGCTAAAAAAGCAGTTTGAACATAATAGTTTTGAGTTTGCAGCGTCAACAGCAGATGCTACTATTATTGTGAACACCCCCTTTTCTACTTTTTTTGTTTTTTTACTAATAGCCCAATTTCATTGCCTTAAGAGTGTGCATATCATGAATGCTTGGTCTTGTTGGATTTGTGAGAATCTACTGAATCTACTGGCACCTTGTTTCCCATGTAACAATAAGAAATGTACTCAAAACCTGGATTAATCTTTTTAGTCACACAGCACTACTATTCTGAACACTACTGTATAATGAAAAATGTACAACCCCAATTCCATTGAAGTTGGGACATTGTGTAAAATGTAAATAAAAACAGAATACAATGATTTGCAAATTGTCTTCAACCTATGTTCAATTGAATACACCACCAAAACAAGATATTTAGTGTTCAAACTGATAGACTTTGTTTTTGTGCAAATATTTGCTCATTTTGAAATGGATGTCTGCAACACGTTTCAAAAAAGTTGGGACAGGGCAACAAAAGACTGAGAAAGTTGATGAATGCTCAAAGAACACCTAATTGAAAACAGGTGAGTGTCATGATTGGGTATAAAAGGAGCATCCCCAAAAGGCACAGCCATTCACAAGCAAAGATGGGGTGAGGATCACCACTTTGTGAACAACTGTGTGAAAAAATGTGTCCAGCATATTTAAGAACATTTCTCAATGTTCAATTGCAAGGAATTTAGGGATTCCATCATCTACAGTCCATAATATAATCAGAAGATTCAGAGAATCTGGAGAACTTTCTACACATAAGCGGCAAGGCCAAAAAACAACACTGAATGCCCGTGACCTTCGATCCCTCAGGCGGCACTGCATTAAAAACCAACATCATTGTGTAAAGGATCTTACTACATGGGCTCAGAAACACTTCAGAAAACCATTGTCAGTTAACACAGTCCGTTGCTACATCTACAAGTGCAAGTTAAAACTCCATGCAAAGCGAAAGCCATATATCAACAACATCCAGAAACGGCGCCGCCTTCTCTGGGCCTGAGCTCATTTGAAATGGACAGATGCAAAGTGGAAAAGTGTGCTGTGGTCTGATGAGTCCACATTTCAAATTGTTTTTGGAAATCATGGATGTTGTGTCCTCCGGACAAAAGAGGAAAAAGACCATCCAGATTGACACCAGTGCAAAGTTCAAAGCCAGCATCTGTGATGGTATGAGAGTGTGTTAGTGACCATGACATGGACAACTTACACATCTGTGATGGCACCATCAATGCTGAAAGGTACATCCAGGTTTTGGAGCAACACATGCTGCCAACATCCAAGCAGCATCTTTTTCAGGGACGTCCCTGCTTATTTCAGCAAGACAATGACAAGCCACATTCTGCACATTTTACAACAGTGTGGCTTTGTAGTAAAAGAGTGCAGGTACTAGACTGGCCTGCCTGCAGTCCAGACCTGTCGCCCATTGAAAATGTGTGGCACATTATGAAGCACAAAATATGACAATGGAGATCCCGGACTGTTGCACAACTGAAGTCGTACATCAAGCAAGAATGGGAAAGAATTCCACCTACAAAGCTTCAACAATTAGTGTCCTCAGTTCCCAAATGCTTATTGAGAGTTGTTAGAAGGCAAGGTGATGTAACACAGTGGTAAACATACCACTGTCCCAGCTTTTTTGAAATGTGTTGCAGGCATCCATTTCAAAATTAGCAAATATTTGCCCAAAAACAGTAAAGTTTATCAGTTTGAACATTGAATATCTTGTCTTTGTGGTGTATTCAATTGAATATAGGTTGAAGAGGATTTGCAAAATCATTGTATTCTGTTTTTATTTACATTTTACACAATGTTCCAACTTCATTGGAATTGGGGTTGTACACCAAATAGGCTTTTCAATATTAAATTCAAATGTACACAAATCCATAATCCAGATTAGATCCGGTGTAACAGTATATCTTCCCCCTCACCCTGGAACTCTTCCCCCCACCCCTGACAGGCAACATTCCTACAGGGCAGCACTGATTAACCCAAATCTTGATAAGGTCCAATCAGGATAGAGCAACCTTTAAACTCTATATTTCATGGATTTTTTTATGATCACAGATGAAACAGTTTGACTGACGGTGAATGATACTGGTATTCTTTCTGTATGTATCTATAGCTATCTACAATTGTAATATTTCCTATTCTGAAGTATCTTTAAATCCCCCTTCAAAATATTCTCTACAAATATATGAGCCCGACTGACAACCTGAAATATGTGATGTGATGGAAATGTGATGGAAAATACTCCAATTTAGCTTTGCATAAAATATCCACAGTATATGTATAGAACACACAGTATCACAACATCTTTATTTATAAAGCACTTTACTACAACCAAAGCTGACCCAATGTGCTGTACACTAAAACATACAATTAAAACATTAAGACATATATTTAAACAAGTTAATAAATAAATATAACGTACGCACACACAAACAGACACAATAGTATGGAAAGACACATATGTTTAAGAAACATAATGAAAATGAGGGGCCTGTAATGTCTGCCACCCTTCTCAAATCTGTTAGTGGCAGATAGGAATCAACAGAATAATATAAATGTAGCATGAAATTGACAAATATGATTATTTGAAACAGTGTGATTCTCAAAGAATTAATAAAGATGTGTTTAAATAATTTTTATCCACTCAATATTATAGCAAAGTGGTTTCAAGTTTTAGTAGCATGAAGAATGAGCCAAACTTTAGAGTCCCAACTGGTGTTGAACTACACGGCAAGTGAGCCCACAATAAGTGATACCTTGCAATAATCAGTTTCCTTCTTATTATACTGACAGTATGATAATAAGAAAACAATACATTTCTGTTAGTTATTCAACACCCAGTATGATAGCAATAGTTTGCTGTAATGAACATTTTACTTATAATTAATGTTTCATCTATTTGTAATCATATAACTATATTCTGCTAGTACTAATGTAATCATAAAATATTATTAATTTGGTGTATTACATGACATGTTTTACTGTAATCTGAAGTTTGACCTAATTTAGGTGACATATGACCTCAAGCGAAACTAAGAAGGACAAGGTCTTTCGCTTATCCCAGGTAATGGCTTATAAGCAAGGCCAATCACTATGTGTATGCCAAATTTAGAGGCTAAATTTCAAAAATTGCAATCAGGAAAGTTGTTTGGTTGAATTTAGTGTTTGACATTCCTGTGACCTTGATCTTTGACCTTGAGTTTGATCCTCTTGTGTACTGAAAGGTACCTTACTAGGGCTGCTATATGTGAAGTTGCAAGAGTCTGCAATGCAAACTGTGTGCTGCACAATGAGTTAAAGGTGAAAAATGCAATGATTACATAACCAAAAAAAAAAAAAAAAACCGTAACAAATAAAACAAACATACATACTGACAGGATAGAGCAACCTTTAAACTCTATAATTCAAGGATGTCTTATAGATAGATGAAGCACTGTTTGATTGACGTTGAATGATACTGGTATTCTTTCTGTGTGTACCTATAGCTATTTACAATAGTAATATTTCCTATTATGAAGTATCTTTAAATCCCCCTTCCAAATATACTCTACAAATATATGGACCTGACTGACAACCTGAAATATGAGCGAACATCTGTCCATGATAGGGTGGGCGTTAAGATATCGTGACCTGTGCAACAGTATATTTCCTATTCTGAAGTATCTTTAAATCCCCTTCCAAATATACTCCAAATATGGACTTAACAGAACATCTGTCCATGATGGGATAGGGGGTAAGATAAGAGAGAATACTGAGAGACCTTATGTTAAAAACTGATTTATGGCCCTGTCAGCCAATCAGAATCGACTACGTCACTAAGCCCCGCCCCCTTATGATGTCACAGCCAATCGGAATCGATTACGTCACTATGTCCCGCCCCTAAGCCCCACCCATAACCCCTCCCCTAGTCCCGCCTCCAAGCCCCGCCCCTGGCTCTTCCCCTAGTCCCGCCCCTGGCTCCTCCCCTAGTCCCGCCCCTGGCTCCTCCCCTAGCCCCACCCCAAGCTCCTCCCTACCTCCCCTAGCCCCACCCCAAGCTCCTCCCCTAACCCCGCCCCAAGCGCCGCCTCCAAGCCCTACCTCCCCTCCCACCCGGGTCTAATATTTTAATGTCATTTTATTTCATGAATTAAAGAATGATTAAAAAAATACCTAGATCTTTTTAATGTATTAAAGAATTAACTAATTCTGAAATAATTAAACATAAATCAGTGTCTAATATTTAATACCCCTTTAATATTTTTTAATTCTTAAATTAAAGCGCGTCCTTTTATGGTTTTTAATGCCTCAATTAAAGAAGGATTAAAAAATACCGTATCTTTTGCATAATTATGGGAGGTTTTCTTCAATTTATTGATTAAACACGAATATTTTAATACGCCTTTAATATTTTTTAATTCTTAAATTAATGCGTCTCCTTTTCTGTTTTTTAATTCTTAAATTAAAGAAGCAAGACGGTCAAATACCCACGCATAGAGCTCCTCATGGAAACATGACCCCACGGCTGTAATACCTGTTGCAGACGCTAACTGTGTGTGTGTGTGTGTGTGTGTGTGTGTGTGTGTGTGTGTGTGTGTGTGTGTGTGTGTGTGTGACCTGCGCAGAGGGGGTGTCACGCCGGATGGTCTTTTATAACATAGTAGAGAAGCTTGAATCTTTGGTTGAAGCTTGAATGTTTTATTACATCCGATTTCCTGATGATGGGGTCGTTCGCTGGGCTTGTTTGAAGACGGAAAAACAAAGCTTATTCTACGGGTCTTTTTACAAGGTGTCTGGCCTGGAGGGACGTGATCGATCAGGGGCTGCGGGACACCCGCTGATCGGAGATGCCGCCCAAGGTGATGAAGGCGGAAAAAACAAAGTTTCTTCTCAGTCACGTCCCCCCTGTGGGAAGGAGTCACCGCTCATTTCCACTACGACCGGTGAAGAGTGAAGGCGCCTGGACCCCGCGATGGGTATAAAATAGAATTAATTTGCGGTAAAAAAAAAAAAAAAAAAATCCTGAAAAACCATGTTGTTTAATTAAGTTTTCTCGTCTTCGAGCCGATGCGAAAACCGCATCAGCTTTCAGGGTAAGTGATTTAAGTAATCTTTTTTGATAGAAATGACTGTTTTTAAATGATGCACGCGGTCTGAAACTGTGTCTTTTTTAGACAAAACCACGCAGACGCTCCAGAGTGTGTTCGAACCCGGCCTCGGGAATATATTTGAAATATTACAGAATAGCTGCTTGCGAGGGTGCTGCTTTTTATTTATTTATTTATTTTAATTCTAGAAATCAAGTCAGAGCCCCCTGAAGAAGTTCGAAGGCTGGAAGCCCCGACTTCACCACGCAGATGTAAGTACACTGACCGAAATTAAATCACGGTTAAAACTCTGGAATAACCCAATTTTTCTGTTACAGCCCGTGGAGAAGCGGGTCAGCGGCAGAGAGCCGTAAAACGATCCACGGATTTACACGGTAAGGAGTCGGAGTTTCTGTATTTATTTATTTTAAATATTTAATAACTAATGTTTTTCTCTTTTTTCAGCACGCGGTGGAGGGAGACCGTCTATTTTCCACCGAGACGCAAGGCGCGAAGATATTCTGAGCTGGATTAATCTCATCTCGCAACTTTTTTGAAAATGTGTATTCTGTTTTTTTTCTTATTCCGATGGAACGTGAGAATTCATTTTGAAGAGGTATATTAATTGATTTTGAAGAGGTATATTAATTGATTTTCTTGAGGTAGATTCATCCTGGTACAGATTTTAAAAGATGGAAGGAGAGAATTCAGGTCGGGAAAATAACTTCGGACGTGTATTGGATTTAAACGCTTCAATAATCGACTCAGTGGGGAGCGCTCCTGGAACAGATGGTCCATTACCCGAGGCGTTAAATTCACCACCTTGAAATAACATCGAGTCCGGAGAGATACTTTTAAGCCGTGTTCGTTTAACACCGCTAAATGATGCTCTTAACAATTTGGCGGCTGAACGAGAATCGGAAGAAACTAACCCCTACATCATTTCTGCGATTAACGCTATAAATTCGACGGTCCAGTCTGATACTGAAGAGCCCCCTGACCCCCCACACACCCCGCCTCCAGACGAGTCCGGTCCCGCGGCATTGAACCAGGTACGTCTGACTCCTCTAAATAACGCCGTAAACCTCCTCGCGTGTGAAGTTAATCCTCACGTCCAATCCGCGGTGGTTTTTTCACCTTTAAGAAGTCCCTCCCCGCGCAATGCGCACGGAGAAGATATTTTAAACAGAGCTCGTTTAACCCCGATAAACGCGGCAATCTCTGTTTTGATGGAAGGCGGGGATGATGCACGACCAGGGTCCAGCCGACACTCTCCCATGATGGGTGGTGGGGCTGCTCACGTCATCAGGAGACCGGCTTTTAACAATATCGAAATCAGGCAGCCTCTAAATTTCCAGCGTATCGACGAAATTCCCGACTACGTGGAATTTTATCGTAACGTCGGAGGGACTCTTCAGAACTTGGTCGAAAAGGCTTTAACACACGCCAGGGCCGGGGACTTTATCCAAATGGAGATTCGTGGGGACTCAGTCTACAACGAGGCCGCTTTGATCAGCTCATATAACGACGCGGGCGATGTGACAGGGCTTCCAAAATCTGCTAGAACGATTGATACAATCGAATTCCAACGTTTTATCTGACGAGTCTCTGGAATTAGTGGTCCAAGTCATCCGCAACCAGAACGGCGGGGGGAAACGCAGAATAGATGACCTCCTCCATCACGAGGTTCTGAGGAAAAAATCCAAATGCCTTAATATCATGTATAATCCTGACAACAGTTTATGTTTCGCGATAAACCTCGTTCAATTATTGAATCCTCATCTGACTACGCACGAGGCAGAGCAGCGCGGGCTGGCGTTACAAATCAGCGTCGGATTAACGGCTGCTACGCCGGTATCTTTAGAGCAGGTGGGAAAATTTGAAAACGTTCTGGGTTGTAAAATTGTGGTGTTTTTCAGAGCTGAAGGGGAGAGAAAGCTGACAAAATTCCAGACAGGAATACCGGCGCTGCAGAAAACTCTCTTCGTTTTTCTGTTTAATAATCATTTTTACGGAATCACCGATTTAAAGAGATTTTTGGGACTGAAATATGTATGTGAGTTTTGCTTTGAGGGGTACAATAACCCCGCCTCCCATAATTGTCCATCATATTGTAAAATTTGTGAATCCACGCAGTGTTACAAGAAAAATAAACCGGTATTCTGCAGCGAATGTAACAACAAGTGTCGCTCGCCCGCCTGTTACAGCCTGCATAAACAGCCGAAGTATCGTCCTTCCGCCGGTAAGTTCGTTAATGTGTGTGATAACAGAAAAAAAATGCCCTCGATGTAAACGCGAGTATTACATAGCGTTTTCTAAAAACAGCGCTCCGCACGTGTGTAAGCAGAAGAGGTGTCATATATGCAGCGAGACTCTCCAGGAGCCGGGCGAGGGTCACCTCTGCTATATGACGCCGGTCAAAGCTGAAGAGACGCATTCAGACATATACAATACATTTTTTATGACTTTGAAACATATGTCGATAATAACGGGGAACACGTACAGTTTTACGTCAGCGCTGTAACAAAGATGGGTGATTTTTGGAGCGCATGGGGGACAGACTGCGTAGCCCGCTTCTTTAAACATTTTAGAACGAGAAAATTCAAGGAATACGTGTTCATCGCTCACAACTCAAAAGGTTTTGACGGCTATCTGCTTCTAAAGTATTTAGTCCAGCAGGGCGTAACCCCCGCTGTGATTATGACCGGGAGTAAACTTACTCATGACAGACGCCGCCTTTAAACAGAAATATATAGATTCGTTATCTTTCCTTATAATGCGCTTATCTCAGATGCCTAAAGCCCTGGGAATCCGGCTGAAAGACGAAATCGTCCGCAAAGGTTACTTTCCGCACCTGTTCAGTTCAGAAAAAAATCTGAACTATGTCGGACTCTGCGGCTTACGGGGTCGCAAATATGTCAGAGGAAGAAAGAGAGGAATTTAACGCGTGGTACGTGAGCAAAAAAAACGCAATTTTCGATTTTAAAGCCGAGGCCGTTATGTATTGTGATAACGATACAAAAATCCTGACTGCAGCCTGCTCCAAATTTATGGCTGAATTCATCGCTGAAACACGCGTGGATCCTTTTACCTGCGTTACAATCGCCTCGGCGTGTATGAAAGTCTTCCAAACTAACTTTCTCGCTCCAAAAACGCTGGCGATCCCCTCCGCCGACAATTATAGAACGAAGCATAAAAAATATTCGCACGTGGCCATGCAGTAGTTAGAATGGGTTGCTGAGACGCAAAACATTACCGTCGATCACGCTCTAAACAGGGGCGAGAAAAAAATAGGAGGTTATTATGTTGATGGGTATGCTCAGATTGACGGGCGGATAGAAGTGTGGGAGTTTCTCGGGTGTTTTTACCGCGGGTGTGCAACGTGTTTTACACAGCACGAAATAAACCCTCTCACAAACACCTAATTTGGAGAGCTCCACGCAGCGTGTCAGAAAAAAACAGCCTTTCTGCGGGCTATGCCGGGCGTCACCCTCAGCGTAATTTGGGAACATCAGTGGCTTGAAATGAGGCTGAGGGATGAGAGCGTTCACTGTTTCCTCAGCCGCAGGGGGTTACCGCCGCCCCTCGAACCTTGCGACGCTTTATACGGCGGTCGGACTTGCGCGTCCCGTCTGAGGTACACGGCTAAGCAAGATGAGAGGGTCTATTACGTCGACGTGACCTCGCTGTATCCTTACGTTAACGTAAATTTCACATATCCCACAGGGCATCCAGAAATTATCGAGAGAAATTTCCGAGACCCCAGGACTTATTTCGGGCTCATCAAAGCTGTTGTGTATCCACCCCGGGGGCTAAAATTCCGGGTCCTCCCACACAGAACTCCTCACGGTAAACTGGTGTTTACTCTGTGTCGCACCTGCGCTGATGAAAATAATCAAGCTGGAGCGTGCACACAGTCAGAAGCAGAGAGCTCTGTCTGGGACTTGGACGACCCCGGAATTCCACAAAGCTCACCGACGAGTTGAACGGCGATGTCATCACAGAGTTTGCAGCAGCGGGGCCTAAAGGTTACGCATATAAAACCGTACGAGGTAAAACGGTCATGCGTGTGAAGGGGATCACTCAAACCCACGAGAGCTGTCAGAAAATGAACTTTGACAGTGTCAAAGATCTGGTCGAGGGTTATATTAAAGACCCCGCCCTCGCTGCATCTATCAAAACACCGCAGCACGGAATTAAACGTCATTAAAGCAGTTTCAGTTTGACAAACGTGTCATTTCAAAAATCCTTCAGGGTGGTGTATGACAAGCGGCGTCTTTTAAAGGACGGGGAAACCGAGCCGTTCGGATTTTGAAACATGTCTCACTCGGGAAATACGGTGGAAATTGACCCCAGACTTCAGCTCCCATTCTCCTGTCTCATCGTTGGACCGAGTGGAAAATTGTAGCCACGCTATGAGATATGTGCCTGACAACATTGTATGGCTGTATACGTCTGAACAACCTCTGTATTCTGAAGTGAAGAATAAAAATATTAAATTTGTAAGAGGACTCCCTGACTCATTTCTGGACGACCTGAAGGTCAGAGCCATCTGGTTATTTTGGACGATCTCATCTTTCAAGCAACGGATCATCCTGAAGTTGTAAGAATTTTCAACCAGTACAGACATCACCGGAATATGAGCGTCATCATGATCACACAGAACGTGTTTCATAAAGGGAAATACAGTCGAACCATCAGTTTGAATTGTAATTACACTCAACAAAAATATAAACGCAACACTTTTGGTTTTGCTCCCATTTTGTATGAGATGGACTCAAAGATCTAAAACTTTTTCCACATACACAATATCACCATTTCCCTCAAATATTGTTCACAAACCAGTCTAAATCTGTGATAGTGAGCACTTCTCCTTTGCTGAGATAATCCATCCCACCTCACAGGTGTGCCATACCAAGATGCTGATTAGACACCATGATTAGTGCACAGGTGTGCCTTAGACTGCCCACAATAAAAGGCCACTCTGAAAGGTGCAGTTTTATCACACAGCACAATGCCACAGATGTCGCAAGATTTGAGGGAGCGTGCAATTGGCATGCTGACAGCAGGAATGTCAACCAGAGCTGTTGCTCGTGTATTGAATGTTCATTTCTCTACCATAAGCCGTCTCCAAAGGCGTTTCAGAGAATTTGGCAGTACATCCAACCAGCCTCACAACCGCAGACCACGTGTAACCACACCAGCCCAGGACCTCCACATCCAGCATGTCCACCTCCAAGATCATCTGAGACCAGCCACTCGGACAGCTGCTGGAACAATCGGTTTGCATAACCAAAGAATTTCTGCACAAACTGTCAGAAATCGTCTCAGGGAAGCTCATCTGCATGCTTGTCGTCCTCATCGGGGTCTCGACCTGACTCCAGTTCGCCGTCGTAACCGACTTGAGTGGGCAAATGCTCACATTCGCTGGCGTTTGGCACATTGGAGAGGTGTTCTCTTCACGGATGATGCGAAGGAGATGTGTTGCACTGCATGAGGCAAATGGTGGTCACACCAGATACTGACTGGTATCCCTCCCCAATAAAACAAAACTGCACCTTTCAGAGTGGCCTTTTATTGTGGGCAGTCTAAGGCACACCTGTGCACTAATCATGGTGTCTAATCAGCATCTTGATATGGCACACCTGTGAGGTGGGATGGATTATCTCAGCAAAGGAGAAGTGCTCACTATCACAGATTTAGACTGGTTTGTGAACAATATTTGAGGGAAATGGTGATATTGTGTAAGTGGAAAAAGTTTTAGATCTTTGAGTTCATCTCATACAAAATGGGAGCAAAACCAAAAGTGTTGCGTTTATATTTTTGTTGAGTGTATATAAGGTGATAGATGGATTCACTAGATGTACATTATCATTCCAAGATTTAACGCCATGATATCTGATGTGATGCTGATAACGAGTCGCTCTATGCAAAGGTAAATGTAAATGTGCAGCCTGCCTGGTCAGATAATTATGAAGTTGATGGTTATACACAAAATAATATTGAATGAAGGAAGGCCACTTAGTATCAGCTCTGAAAACAAAGGTACAAGCCAAGAAAATATTTACGAGGGCTGTCAATAAAGTTACGGTCCTTTTTATTTTTTTCAAAAACTATATGGATTTCATTCATATGTTTTTACGTCAGACATGCTTGAACCCTCGTGCGCATGCGTGAGTTTTTCCACGCCTGTCGGTGACGTCATTCGCCTGTGAGCACTCCTTGTGGGAGGAGTCGTCCAGCCCCTCGTCGGAATTCCTTTGTCTGAGAAGTTGCTGAGAGACTGGCGCGTTGTTTGATCAGAATTTTTTCTAAACCTGTGAGACACATCGAAGTGGACACAGTTCGAAAAATTAAGCTGGTTTTCAGTGAAAATTTTAACAGCTGATGAGAGATTTTGAGGTGATTCTGTCGCTTTAAGGACTTTTCACGGTGTGAGACGTCGCGCAGCGCTCTCAGGCGGCGTCATCAGCCTGTTCAAGCTGAAAACCTCCACATTTCAGGCTCTATTGATCCAGGACGTCGTGAGAGAACAGAGAAGTTTCAGAAGAAGTCGGTTTCAGCATTTTATCCGGATATTCCACTGTTAAAGGAGATTTTTTTAATGAAAGACGTGCGGACGGGTCCGCGCGTCGGGACGCAGCCGACGCGGTGCGGCGGCACAGGAAAAACACCTCCGTGTTGATAACCATTTGTAAAATCCAGGCGGCTTTTGATGGCTTTCAGTGGAGTGAGTATATGAGAAATTGTTTAACAGGCAGGACATGTTCCAACTTGTCCTTAAGGCTTTCAACAGAGGTGTTTTTCCTGTGGCGGAGCGTCGCGGCGGCTGCGTCCCGACGCGCGGACCCGTCCGCACGTCTTTCATTAAAAAAATCTCCTTAACAGTGGAATATCCGGATAAAATGCTGAAACCGACTTCTTCTGAAACTTCTCTGTTCTCTCACGATGTCCTGGATCAATAGAGCCTGAAATGTGGATGTTTTCAGCTTGAACAGGCTGACGACGCCGCCTGAGAGCGCAGCGCGACGTCTCGCACCGTGAAAAGTCCTTAAAGCGACAGAATCACCTCAAAATCTCTCATCAGCCGTTAAAATTTTCACTGAAAACCAGCTTAATTTTTCGAACCGTGTCCACTTCGATGTGTCTCACAGGTTTAGAAAAAATTTTGATCAAACAATGCGCCAGTCTCTCAGCAACTTCTCAGACAAAGGAATTCCGACGAGGGGCTGGACGACTCCTCCCACAAGGAGTGCTCACAGGCGAATGACATCACCGACAGGCGTGGAAAAACTCACGCACGCGCACGAGGGTTCAAGCATGTCTGACGTAAAAACATATGAATGAAATCCATATAGTTTTTGAAAAAAATAAAAAGGACCGTAACTTTATTGACAGCCCTCGTATATGGAAAACATTTAAGAGCTGCAATTTAAAAAACAGACGTGCACTTGGAGCACAAGGTTTTGAACGAGTAGCTATTCGAGCAAATTTTTTCTGTAGAAGAAATATTTTGTTTATATAAGTTGAATGAATGAATGAATGAAAACTGTTTATTTTGAACATTTGATACAACAACAAATACAAGATAGATCAGTGAAAACAACAACAAAAAAGTTCCTACTGTGTACCCAACGTGTCCGAAGGGGTAGGGTGAAGCATCAGCTTATTTATCCCTACCCCTTCTTCCCCACAACCAGTAATACCCTTTGCCACATATATATATATATATATATATATATATATATATATATATATATATATATATATATATATATATATATATATATATATATATATATATATATATATACACACACACACACACACACACACACACACACAAATATACACCTACACATACCTACTTACATACAAAATACTATATATTTACAAGCTGAAGCAAAAAACAAAAACACCCTAACCCTCATTACCCTTCCTCCTCCCTATACCTAGAAAAAAACATTTTTGTACCACTGTTTGAACTGGTTCATGCTTGGACATTGCTTGAGCCCCACTCCCAATCTGTTCCACATCCTCACCCCACAGACAGAAATACAGAAACCTTTTAATGTTGTTCGTGCCCACTGATGCTTTAAATTAAATTTCCCCCTCAGACTGCAATCCCCTGATCTGTTAAAAAACATATTTTTAATATTTGCTGGAAGTAAATTGTTTATTGCTTTATACACGATTTCTACTGTTTGAAAATGAACCAAGTCTGTGAATTTTAAGATTTTGGATTGTAAAAATAGTGGATTTGTATGATCTCTATAGCCAGTATTATGAATGATTCTTATAGCTCTTTTCTGCATTACTGATAGTGATTGTGTTGTACCTGCAGTAGATAATAAGCAATATACAGTAGGTATTTTTTTTGATTTACAGAAAGCGTTTGATACTGTTAACCATGAAATATTATTAACCAAATTACAGAAATACAGAATTAGAGGATTAGCATATGATTGGATAAATAGTTATTTACATGGTCGGTTTCAGTATGTTCATTATAATAACATTGATTCTGGACTTCGGGAAATTACGTGTGGGGTGCCCCAGGGTTCGGTGTTAGGACCCCTGTTATTTATACTATATATAAATGATATAAGTTGGGTGTCAAGAGTACTGAGGTGTGTCCTTTTTGCAGATGACACAACTGTGTTTTGTAGTGGTGATAATCTTGAACAGCTTTTGGATACTGTGGAAAATGAATTGGATAAATTCAAGGCTTGGTTTAACGCTAATAAATTGTCACTTCACCTTGGAAAAACTAAATGTATTATATTTGGAAATAAATTTGTACCTAAATGTAAAAATGTAACCATTAACAATATGGAAATAGAGACAGTGACTGAGAATAAATTCCTTGGTGTTATAATTGATAATAAACTCAGCTGGAAACCGCATATAAATTATATAAAATTGAAAATGTCAAAATCTATCGCCATCATGTACAGGGTCAAGGACACACTGTTACAGGAAGGATTACTCACTTTATATCATTCTTTAGTAGTATCATATATGACATTGTGTGGAGTCTTGGGGTAACACTTATAAATCAAATACCAATCAAGTATTTCTCTTACAAAAACATGCCATTAGAATTATTTGTAACAAACATTATCTTGAGTCAACGCATTCTTTGTTTATGATTTTAAATTTATTGAAATTTAGAGATTTAGTGGATTATATCACAATACAAACTTTGTACAAAGCAAATAATCGAGCCTTACCACTTTATGTCCAGAACCTGTTCAAGATAAGGGATTCTGGATATAGTTTACGAGGATGTGCTGTATTTAAGAGGCCTCCCGTACGCACTAATATAAAGGGTTTTTGTGTTTCAGTTAAGGGGGTGAAGATTTGGAATAAATGTCCTGTTGAAATTAGATTATGTAGTTCTTTAGTTTGTTTTAAGAAACGTTATAAAAACGTATTAATTTCTGGATATATTGGAAAAGGAAATTGAATTTAATGTATAAATATGATGTATAAATTTGTTAATGTATGGTATGTATCTGTGGGGAATGTATGTATAGGAGTGTGAGCAAAAATGGATATGTATTTATGAGTCCTATTTTTTTTTTTTTTTTGAGTATAAGTGTAAAATGTGTTGGACTGGATTTTTGGTATAGGGGTGGGTAACTTATAAGCTTTGCTTCTTCCCACCCCTTTTCAGACACACAGTGCAAATTTTGGTTTTGGTTTTTGTTTTGATATGTTGTGTCTGTACTGTGTTGATGCTGAAATGCTGAAAATGCTGCTGAAATAAATTTCTTTCTTTCATTCATTCATTCATTCATTCATTCATTTCATTTCATTCATACCTTTATAAGTATTACCCCATACCTCTGCACAGTACTGTAAATATGGTAAAACCAGTGAGCAGTAAAGAATGCGGAGTGAGTTGTGGTCCAGAATATGTTTTGCTTTGTTTAGAACTGAAATGCTTCTCCAAAGGCTTCACCCCCAGAAACTTATTTTCATGTACCCTGTCAATATCTACCCCCTCGACTTGTAACTGAACCTGTATGTCTGTATTACAATAGCCAAATAACATGTATTTTGTTTTACTTAAGTTTAATGATAATTTGTTTCTGTCAAACCATATTTTCAATTTTCCCATTTCTATACTGATCCTCCTCAGTAACTCCTGCAAATCCCCCCCTGAACAAAAAATGCTTGTGTCATCTGCAAATAATACTAATTTTAATATTTTGGAAACATTGACAATATCATTTATATAAATTAGAAACAGTTTTGGACCCAATACTGACCCCTGTGGGACGCCACAAGCATTGTCCAAGCATGATGATGTATATTCCCCCAACTTCACAAACTGTTTTCTGTTACTTAAGTAGCTTCTCACCCAGTGCAACACCAACCCCCTAATCCACTACTGTTCATGTTTATTGATTAATATGTCATGATTGATTGTATCAAAAGCCTTTTTAAGGTCTATAAATATTCCAACTGAATGTAATTTGTGGTCTATGGCGTTTGTAATCTCAACTGATTCTATTAATGCAAGTGATGAACTATGTGCTCTGAATCCATATCGACTATCAGTAAGTAATTTATATTTATTTATGAATTTGTCTAATCTATTATTGAATAACTTTTCTAATAATTTGGAAAATTGTGGAAGCAAAGAAACAGGTCTATAATTTGTGAAGTGGTGTCTATCCCCAGTCTTATACAGCGGCACAACCTTAGCTATTTTCATTTGATTGGGAAATTTACCGGTTTGAAATGATAAGTTACAGATGTATGTTAATGGTTCTGCAATCCATTCAATGACCTGTTTTACCACCACCATATCAATTTCATTTAAATCGGTAGATGTTTTATATTTACAATTATTCACAATGTCTATAATTTCTTTTCCATCCACTGCTGTGAGGAACATTGAACAGGGATTTCTTTCTATGAGATTATTATCCCAATCCTCAGGTTGGGAATCAGGAATTTTTTTCTGCCAAGCTTGGTCCAATATTTACAAAAAAATTATTAAAACCGTTGACTACCTCATCCTTATTTTCCTTCTTGACATTATCAATGAAATACTGAGGGTAACTCTGTTTTTTATTACCATTTTTGATAATGCTATTTAATATATCCCATATTCCTTTAATATTGTTTTGTTATTATATGTTACTATAATATTCCTTCCTACATACCCGTATAATATTAGCTAATCTATTTTTGTATTTCTTATATCTATTTTCTGCCTCTTTAGTCTTTAGTTTTATGAATTCTCTATACAGTGTATTTTTCTTATTACATGCATTACATACATAACCCTTTCGTCATCCATGGTCGATCTTGGATTTTTTGTTTTCTGTAGTCTTGTTTAATTGGACAATTTTTATCACATAATGATGTAAATATTTGTAAAAAAAAAGTTTCATATGCACTATCAACATCACTTTCACTGTATACCTTTTCCCAGTTTTGCTCCTGTAAATCCTCCTTTAGTATGTTCATGTTTTCCTCTGTCCGCACTCGCCTGTATTTTATTTTCTCCTCTGGCTGATTCCGCCAATGGCTTCTATT
Source organism: Thalassophryne amazonica (assembly GCF_902500255.1). Taxonomy (NCBI): domain Eukaryota; kingdom Metazoa; phylum Chordata; class Actinopteri; order Batrachoidiformes; family Batrachoididae; genus Thalassophryne; species Thalassophryne amazonica. The sequence goes on along the minus strand of NC_047107.1, from coordinate 8,853,175 downwards.
ATAAACGATGAAAACTGGTAGATGTTCACTAATGTCATTGATTAATAATCCACTCATAGTGTTATTCTCAATATCATTGCTGAATATATTATCAATTAAGGTAGCACTATGGGATGTAATTCTGCTTGGCCTGGTGATTTTTGGATATAAACTCATACTGTACATTATATTGATAAATTCATCTGTTATTTTATGCTTATTTGGATTGAGCAGATCAATATTTAAGTCACCACAAATGAACACAGTTTTTTGATTAGTTTTTGAGAACGTTTTTCCCATACAGTCAGTGAATGTTTCAATACTAGATCCTGGTGCTCTATATATACAGCTGACTAATATATTTTTGCTTTTTTCTTCACATATTTCAATAGTTATACATTCTAATAAGTTATTGATCACAGTTGTCATATTGTCTACTATTTTATAATCCATGTTCTTATCCACATACACAGCCACTCCTCCTCCGCTCTTATTCTTTCTGTTTACACAGTTAAATTCATATCCATCCAGTTCAAAATCCATTCCTTTATCGTCATTGATCCATGTTTCTGATATAGCACTTATGTTAAATATTTTTTTAAACTGACTTAAATATTCTTTAATGTTGTTAAAGTTTGCATATAGACTTCTGCTGTTGAAATGGATTATTGATAATTTGTTATCCGTTTTAATGATCCGATTAAACTGTTCATCTGTATAATAGCAACAACAACATTGATATTTGAGAAGAAATTATTGTCCGGGTCTATATCGTGCTCCAAGTCCAGTACATTGTGTTCTGTGTATTTAAATGTTCTCAGTTCTACTTTTCCATGATCAGCAATCCTTTGAGTTATATCCTTCTTGTCTCATGATGTAGTAGATGAATAGGTTCCTCTGGTCTGTGTCATGGTGTTGTGATGTGTTTGTGTCCTCATACCTTATTGGTCGTATTTGTCCAGTTCCTCGATGTTCCTGATTACCATAACCTTTGCTTGTTCTGGTGTTCCATTCAATTTGATAAATGTTTTGCAGTTGGATGTCCATGTCTGTTGAATTTTTCCCTGCTTTTTTAAGAAACGAGCTTTCCTGGCGATGTCTGCGTTTCTTTTGGTCAGATGTTCATTGATGAATACGTTTGTTCCTTTGAGTTTCCGTCCCTGTTTTAACAATGCCATTTTATGTTTTCTGTTGACAAACCTCATAACTGCTCGCTTGTCTCCATCCTCTCTCCTGGGCAGGGGGTGGCACGCTTCAATGTTATTACAGTCCATTTGAATACCTTTAGATTGCAGGAAGTCAGCCACCTGTTGTTCCACTGAGCTGGCCTCCTGCTCGCTGGCCTCCCTCCGCTGTCTGACACCGCCCGTGCGTAGGATCGAGGTTTAATATGAATTCCTGTAATAATAACGTCGTTCATCCTTGTGTACTGTTCCAACTCCGCAACACGGTTCTCCAGGTACACCAGACGCCGGTCTTTCTCGGCATTCTGGATCCGGAGAGGCTTCACTTCTTTCACCGGCTCCATTTTAACAACAGAGATTTCCTCAGACAAAAAGTCCAGGGACTTCTTGATATCGTCTCCCTCCTCCGCCGTCAGTGCCTTCTTCGGACCCATGGTCAGATAACTCCATGCTGGCGCCTCGGGCCTCGGTAAAGCCGCTCCGGTGGAACTGTGCTGGCACCTCGGGCTTCAGGTGGAGCCGCGCCGGTGGATGTGCACTGACGCCTCGGGCTTCAAATGGAGCCGCGCCGGCGGAACTGCGCTGACGCCTCGGGCTTCAAATGGAGCCGCGCAGGTGGAAAACAATCCTGCTGTGGATCAGCGAACTTCAGTTGCAAATGTACTTCCCCATAAAATATTACAATAACTTAAATATGGATAAACTAAGCTATAATATAATGTTAAAAGACATTTGTGATGTATTAAATATCTTATTTTGCTTGTGATTCCTATTGACTTGGTTATTTTTTTTTTTAACAAACATGATCAATATGTTCTCTTCAAGACAGTTTATCATCTATCCACACACCCAAAAAATATATAGATGAGACCCTTGATATTATTTCATTATTATCACTTTACCGAGGTGTTGCTAGGCTGGTATAGTCGATTTACGTCGACGCTACCTGGCTATACCCGTCTGCTTGATATTTGCCCTTGTCTAACTCGGGCGAATATCTGTCATTTTGGGCGACTGGGCGTGGACGTCGGGCCTCTGAAAAAGCATACTGCCCTCCAAAAGCATGTTATTGTATTATTATCAATGCAAATTTTCATTACACCATGATTACATTTTTAATGGCAGCAAATAACATAAAATTAGACTTTTTTATATTTAACGATAATCTATTGGCTTTGAACCAGGTTGAGTAATTACAAAGATCATCATTTAAAGTACTATCCGAGTCCAGGTTTAGAGAAACATACTGTTTTCTTTCAGATAAACAATTAAATAAATAAACAGATAATCTAATCCATTAGCATCCTTACTGCGACTTACAGATGTTTTATCATTTTGGAAGGAGCTCAGGTTATAAATTGAATTTTTTAAAAAGCTTGCTTTTTCCTGTCAATCAACTAGCCTTAAATCTGAGTTATGACATCTTCCCATTTAATGTAGAACAGCACTTCTTTACCTATTTAGGAATCTCAGTTTCTCACTCTTACAATGATTTATATATCCATAACTTCAAAAATCTGTTGGACAATATTAAGCTAGATCTAGTTAAATGGACATCTTTGCCCATCTCCCTTGCAGGCAGGATTAATGCAATAAAAATGACTGTGTTGCCTCAATTCTTATATCTATTCCAAATGACCCTGTTTTTCTTACCTAAAGCCTTCTTTCAGGAGTTTAATACCCATATTTCCTCTTATTTGGCATGGGTCCACCCCCAGAACAAACAGATCTCTTCTGGAAATGTACAAATCAATGGGAGGACTAGGTTTGCCCAATTTTCTTTTGTATTACTGGTCAGCAAATATTGCCAAGTTAATTTATTACATCTCAATGTACAAAAGCAAGAGAGGTCCTCTTGGGCATATATATATAAGTTTTTTCTTATTCAGACACACCTCCCATTTTTCTAATGTGCTCCCCACTGCCTGTAAAAGTTAACAGCATAAAATATTTGGTTGTTAAAGAATCTCTTCGAGTTTGGTTCCAGTTCAGAAAACATTTTAATTTCGGTACTACGTGCGGGCATATGCCCTTGTCTGGTAACCATCTTTTTCTTGTACCCCAGAGTGATGCAGGATTTCAAGTATGGCACAATAAGGGTCTGATCTTTTTTAGTGACCTGTTCTGAGGTGGTATCTTTGTAACATTTGAACCCCTTCAGCGGGATCATGCTGTACCAAGAACACATTTCTTTAGATACCTTCAGGTCCGAAGTTTTGCCAGAAGTCATTACTCGTTTCCATATATTTCACGCAAGGATACACTATATTGGACCAGGACCCAGTTGCAAGAGGCAACATTGCTAAATTATATGAAACATTGCAGACTAGTGATGTGTCTTCCTTGGGCAAAATTAAATCTGCGTGGGAGCAGGATCTCAATATTGAGATTACAGCTGAGATTTGGGATCATGCTGTACAGCGTATTCACTTAACCTCACTTTGTCTAAGGCAGAGTCTAATCCAGTTTAAGATACTACACAGATTGCATCTCACTAGACTTAAGCTGTCTAGGTTTTATACAAATACCGATCCTACATGTATTAAATGCCGCTAACAACCCGCAACTACTGGACATATGTTCATCCCTACACTCGTTTTGGAGCAGCATCTTTGATGCCTTCTCAAGCATCTGCCAGTTAACAATTAATCGCAATCCACTAACAGCTATATTTGGTGTGCCAGAGAAGGACATGAACATAACTACCCCTCAATCTAATTTTGTGGCCTTCGGCTCGCTCCAGGCTCGGAGGCTTATCCTTTGTAACTGGAAGTCTAATAAGCCTCCATCATTTGTATCCTGGGTTAAAGAAATGTTATCTCTGATTCCACTGGAGAAGCTGAGATGTAAGAGATCTAAGTCCAGACAGAAATTCATCAATACCTGGTCTCCATTTGTAGAATTCACCATTACTCTTTCTTTATCCCAAACTTTATGAATACTCTTTTTTTTTTTTTCTTCAATCCCATATGTGAAATATGATACTTCTGTGAGCCTCTGTGGGCCTGTACACCATCTGCAGGAAATGCTAATATACCATCTTTAGTGTATTGCACTGGTGCTGTGTATTTAGGCTTGCAAACGAACATGATATAGTCTGTGGCCAATAAGTGGTGCAAAAAAGCCCTCTGTAAAGCTAGGACATCTTTCTACTCATCACTAATTGAAGAAAATAAGAACCCCAGGTTTCTTTTCAGCACTGTAGCCAGGCTGACAAAGAGTCAAAGCTCTATTGAGCTGAGTATTCCATTAACTTTAACTAGTAATGACTTCATGACTTTCTTTGCTAACAAAATTTTAACTATTAGAGAGAAAATTACTCATAACCATCCCAAAGATGTATCGTTATCTTTGGCTGCTTTCAGTGATGCCGGTATTTGGTTAGACTCTTTCTCTCCGAATGTTCTGTCTGAGTTATTTTCATTAGTTACTTCATCCAAACCATCAACATGTTTATTAGACCCCATTCCTACCAGGCTGCTCAAGGAAGCCCTACCATTATTTAATGCTTCGATCTTAAATATGATCAATCTATCTTTGTTAGTTGGCTATGTACCACAGGCTTTTAAGGTGGCAGTAATTAAACCATTACTTAAAAAGCCATCACTTGACCCAGCTATCTTAGCTAATTATAGGCCAATCTCCACCCTTCCTTTTCTCTCAAAAATTCTTGAAAGGGTAGTTGTAAAACAGCTAACTGATCATCTGCAGAGGAATGGTCTATTTGAAGAGTTTCAGTCAAGTTTTAGAATTCATCATAGTACAGAAACAGCATTAGTGAAGGTTACAAATGATCTTCTTATGGCCTCGGACAGTGGACTCATCTCTGTGCTTGTTCTGTTAGACCTCAGTGCTGCTTTTGATACTGTTGACCATAAAATTTTATTACAGAGATTAGAGCATGCCATAGGTATTAAAGGCACTGCGCTGCGGTGGTTTGAATCATATTTGTCTAATAGATTACAATTTGTTCATGTAAATGGGGAATCTTCTTCACAGACTAAAGTTAATTATGGAGTTCCACAAGGTTCTGTGCTAGGACCAATTTTATTCACTTTATACATGCTTCCCTTAGGCAGTATTATTAGACGGTATTGCTTAAATTTTCATTGTTACGCAGATGATACCCAGCTTTATCTATCCATGAAGCCAGAGGACACACACCAATTAGCTAAACTGCAGGATTGTCTTACAGACATAAAGACATGGATGACCTCTAATTTCCTGCTTTTAAACTCAGATAAAACTGAAGTTATTGTACTTGGCCCCACAAATCTTAGAAACATGGTGTCTAACCAGATCCTTACTCTGGATGGCATTACCCTGACCTCTAGTAATACTGTGAGAAATCTTGGAGTCATTTTTGATCAGGATATGTCATTCAAAGCGCATATTAAACAAATATGTAGGACTGCTTTTTTGCATTTACGCAATATCTCTAAAATCAGAAAGGTCTTGTCTCAGAGTGATGCTGAAAAACGAATTCATGCATTTATTTCCTCTAGGCTGGACTATTGTAATTCATTATTATCAGGTTGTCCTAAAAGTTCCCTAAAAAGCCTTCAGTTAATTCAAAATGCTGCAGCTAGAGTACTGATGGGGACTAGAAGGAGAGAGCATATCTCACCCATATTGGCCTCTCTTCATTGGCTTCCTGTTAATTCTAGAATAGAATTTAAAATTCTTCTTCTTACTTATAAGGTTTTGAATAATCAGGTCCCATCTTATCTTAGGGACCTCGTAGTACCATATCACCCCAATAGAGCGCTTCGCTCTCAGACTGCAGGCTTACTTGTAGTTTCTAGGGTTTGTAAGAGTAGAATGGGAGGCAGAGCCTTCAGCTTTCAGGCTCCTCTCCTGTGGAACCAGCTCCCATTTCAGATCAGGGAGACAGACACCCTCTCTACTTTTAAGATTAGGCTTAAAACTTTCCTTTTTGCTAAAGCTTATAGTTAGGGCTGGATCAGGTGACCCTGAACCATCCCTTAGTTATGCTGCTATAGACGTAGACTGCTGGGGGGTTCCCATGATGCACTGTTTCTTTCTCTTTTTGCTCTGTATGCACCACTCTGCATTTAATCATTAGTGATCGATCTCTGCTCCCCTCCACAGCATGTCTTTTTCCTGGTTCTCTCCCTCAGCCCCAACCAGTCCCAGCAGAAGACTGCCCCTCCCTGAGCCTGGTTCTGCTGGAGGTTTCTTCCTGTTAAAAGGGAGTTTTTCCTTCCCACTGTAGCCAAGTGCTTGCTCACAGGGGGTCGTTTTGACCGTTGGGGTTTTACATAATTATTGTATGGCCTTGTCTTACAATATAAAGCGCCTTGGGGCAACTGTTTGTTGTGATTTGGCGCTATATAAAAAAAATGATTGATTGATTGATTGTGTAAAAAATGCCCCTTAATTACTGCTTTTTCTTTTTTAAATATACCTTAATTATTCTCTAGTTTTCCTACTCATATGTTACCAATATGATTTTCTTATCCACTCTATGCTTTTCTATTTTGCTTTAACAGGTGTTGCAACGGATGGGGGGGGGGGGGGGGGGGGGTATAATGGGGGGTTGTATAATGGTGTGCTGTTTAATTGTATGTTCTTGTATTCCTTTTTAAAAAAAGGAGTGAAAAGTTATAAAGTTGGGGAAAAAAGAAAAGGAAGCACTCGCTCTTATTTTGGCAATGCAACATTTTCAAGTTTATGTTGACTCAGGAACTCCTTTGAGGGTTTATTCGGATCACAACCCTTTCACGTTTTTGAATTCTCTTCAGAATCCAAATCAGCGGCTAATGTGATGGCTTTATTTCTTCAGCCATATAATTTGGATATTCAGCACATTAAAGGGAAGGATAATGTGCTGGCCGACGTGTTGTCTCATGTCCCACTGTAAAATCGTTTTTTTACACCGTTGTAGTTCATGTTCTCCTTGGCGCTAAGGTTGCGGGGTTGGAGTTGGAGAGCTACAGGTCGTGTTTCAAGATTCTTGGGGCCGGACGACACCTCTGCGGGGGACTGAGTGTACCTCTCTTCATTTGCTGTGTTTTTAATTTGTCTGGTTGTCCCTCGAAGGGAGGGTCCCCTTTCATTTTGGGGGGGGGGGGGGGGTGTTACGGCCCTGCCAGTGGGCCCCGCAGCAGGAACAGACCTTTTTTTTTTTTTTTTATCTCTTTTTAATCTTTTTTTCTAATAAATATTGTTAAATGTTGGTCTGGTGTGATCTCCTCTCCTTTGTTACGACCTTATCAAGCTGGGTTGCAACAGTGGGTAGGAAGAAATGGGTGATAATGCTACAGCAGACGTGCTTTGCAGAGGTGGGGGTAAGATATCCTGACCTGGATATCTTACCCGCTACCCAATAATAAGGCAAATAATACATGGGCAGGGAAACAATTGTAGATGTGAATTGAGAGAATTTACACAAAAAAGGGGTGAGTCACTTCAGAATGGAGGATGAAATGTGTGATAATACTGCAGCAGTCTTGTTATGCAGGGGGTGGGGTGGGGGGAGATATACTGTTACACCGGTGTCCCGACAAGATGATCTTACTCATCGAGAGGATCTCCACCATGCAACTGCACATGCGCAGCTCTCTCTACCACGGACTTCAACACCTGTCGAGTTTATCTAGCTCTCTTTGCCGCGCAACTACCCATACGCAACTCCCCATTGAGATGAGCCCCCCAACATCTAACAACAATATTCTGCTTTAAAGGCAGCATGTATACATGCAAGTCTTTACTGTTTTTAAATTGAAAAGACCATCTAAAATCTAAAAAAAAAAAAAAAAAAACCCGGAAATCACAATGTATGATTTTTTTAATAATTTATTTGTATGTTACTGCTGTAAATAAGTATTTGAACACCTGTGAAAATCAATGTTAATATTTGGTACAGTAGCCTTTGTTTGCAATTACAGAGGTCAAACGTTTCCTGTAGTTTTTCACCAAGTTTTAACATACTGCAGCAGGGATTTTGGTCCACTCCTCCATACAGATCTTCTCTAGCTCTTTCAGGTTTGGAGTTTCACCTCCCTCCAAAGATTTTCTATTGAGTTCAGGTCTGGAGACTGGCCAGGCCACTCCAGGACCTTGAAATGCTTCTTACGGAGCCCCTCCTTAGTTGCCCTGGCTGTGTGTTTGGGGTCATTGTCATGCTGGAAGACCCAGCCATGACCCATCTTCAATGCTCTTACTGAGAGGAGGTTGTTTGCCAAAATCTCGCAATACATGACCCCATCCATCCTCCCTTCAATACGGTGCAGTCGTCCTGTCCCTTTTGCCGAAGAGCACCCCCAGAGTATGTTTCCACCCCCATGCTTCACAATTGGGATGGTTTTCTTGGGGTTGTTCTCATCCTCTAAACATGGTAAGTGTAGTTGATTCCAAAAAGCTCTATTCTGGTCTCATCTGACCATATGACCTTCTCCCATGCCTCCTCTGGATCATCCAGATGGTCACTGGTGAACTTCAAACGGGCCTGGACATGTGTTGGCTTGAGCAGGGGGACCTTGCTGCTCTGCAGGATTTTAAACCATGACAGCATCATGTGTTACTAATGTAATCTTTGTGACTGTGGTCCCAGCTCTCTTCAGGTCATTGACCAGGTCCTCCTGTGTAGTTCTGAGCTTTCTCAGAATCATCCTTACCCCACAAAGTGAGATCTTGCATGGAATCCCAGACCGAGGAAGATTGACAGTCATCCTGTGTTTCTTCCACTTTCTAATAAATGATCATAACAGTTGTTGTCTTCTACCAAGCTGCTTGCCTGTTGTCCTGTAGTCCATCCCAGCCTTGTGCAGGTCTACAGTTTTGTCCCTGGTGTCCTTAGACAGCTCTTTGGTCGTGGCTATGGTGGACAGGTTGGAGTGTGATTGATTGAGTGTGTGAACAGGTGTCTTTTATACAGGTAACAAGTTCAAACAGGTGCAATTAATACAGGTAAAGAGTGCAGAATAAGAGGGCTTCTTAAAGAAAAATTAACAGGTCTGTGTGAGCCCGACTTCTTGCTGGTTGATAGGTGTTCAAATACTTATTTTGCAGCAGTAACATACAAATAAAATATTTTAAAAAAAAAAATCATGCATTGTGATTTCCGGATTTTTTTTATTTTTTTTATTATGTCTCTCACAGTGGACATGCACCTAAAATGAAAATTTCAGACCCCTCCATGATTTCTAAGTGGGAGAACTTGCAAAATTGCACGGTGTTCAAATACTTATTTTCCTCACTGTACATAGTTTTACAGAAATAAGTTACACCGTTGTAAAATTTCATTTTCAAAACAATACTGACTGGAAATGCTGAATGAAAACAATAAAAAGTCATCCTTTGGTCTTTAAATAATGTTATTTGAAGTCTCAAGGGTGTCTAAAAAAATAAACAAAAAGATTTAATGCGGCCAGAGCAATATTTTGTTTTTGGTGATGATAGCACTGTATGGTCTCAGATGTTCAGAAAATCCTGTAGAGTCCGTGACATACCTATATTTAAAAATAATAGCATGGTGAATGTAACTTAGGTAGTTTTATTGTCCTATGTTAGGATAATTAGAGGATATAAGCTGAATGGAATAAATAATTAGGTCCTATACCTGTTATGATGAAGGCTATAGCTAGCACGGTGTCACGGACTCTACGTGTGTAGAGTCCGTGACATATAGTTTTAAAATAGTACATGGATGATTCTATGACAATAGAAGAAAGTATCCTACACATTTTGATTTAGATCAACCCTCTGTGGTATTCAACACTCTCCACAGTGATAAATTGTGGTGTAGTATAATCAGTGGTGGGCACACTTCCGATAATCCGGTAACAGATAATTATCGAAGATAATGTTTTCATTATCGGATTATCTTTTTAGATAACTTTAAAAACCATTATTGGACCAATTATCTTCCGATTAATTTTTGTCCGATAACTTTTAAACCGATAAACAAAGTAAACAAAGCTGAACAGCGACAAGCATTTTTACAATTAGTTCAGCACATACCTGTTAAAAGTTTTGTAACAGACGCACAGTTATAACCTCTGCAAATAGAAGAGAACTGCTTGTATGAAAAGCGTCTCAATCGTCTGCAGACAAAGGAGAAACGGCCAAAAAAAAAAAAAATTTCCTTTAACACAGAGGCATACATTTTTAACTTATGGTTCAAATTTTAACCAAACTAATTTTAGACAAGTTATTTAAAATTACTGTCATGTCTGAAGTTTTATAAAGTGAAAATATCAGATATATGTTTTAGTTTTAAAGTAATGTGCTAATTTTTAAGGTTTTGTGAGCACATGCTGTGCCCCGCAGTGCATTATGGGTAGGATGATGTAATCTCAGTACGTCACGACAAATGCATTTCAGACACTCTGTTCAGGCTCCACGGACAACAGCATTAAATTCTAGTGCCTAAAACTCTCTTGAATATATTCTCTGCGTTTATAGACGTTGGTTTTGTATTTGCGTTTGTTAAATTCCACACATTTTAAATGTAGCAGACAGGGATTATCTGGAATTCTGTTTTCAAGGCCTCTACTGCCATCTACTGGCCAGTAGTGTTCATGGCAGTATTCGCCCTAAGTACTAAGCATCTGTGTTCTTTTGACCCCGGCTATATCAGATGATTGTCAAATCAACTTTTTGGCTTTGCAAATGGCTTTTTTTTTTTTTACAAATGAAGTTTAAAAACAAAACAGCAGCAAAATAATAACAACAACATTACAAGCCAGCTCTGCAGTGTTTAAACAGGCACAGTGCAAGCGTTTGGATGCTTGTAGCTTTTCAGCAGCAGGAAACCCTCACGACGGCCGCCGACCACAATAATATATCAAATAGGTTTGATTCTCATTCGACCATACGATCGGCGATCAGGAGGTGGTCGTCAGATGTTGACCGCAGCTTGATACTCCATGTACACTACACGATGCAGGACGCACGATTAACCTGAAACTCGGTCCAAAAAATTCCTGCATGATAAAACATCTCGCACAGTGTAAAGCACGTTTTACAACATCATAAAACGTGCGCACATTCTCTCCACATGCAAAACATTTTGCGATGACACTTCCAGGGTTCCGTAAAAATGCCTGTTTTCACAAATAAAAAAATGGAATATTTTACAAAAGCACATTTATCTTTAAGCACCAACACACAACAGACGTCACATTAACGTGTTGGTTTACATAATAAATGACTGAACCAATCAGTGTTTAGCAGAGGCACTTTTATCCAGAATCCTTTGCGATCTGTTTGTTACAAAACCTCAGAATTAGTGCATTATTCAACATTAAAAGATATATGTTCTATTTTAACTTTGTACAAATGACAGAATTGACATTAATGGAGATATTCTATCTGTAATAATGTTATTTATAAATCAAAACCATAACTCAGCATGACTTTATTTTTCAAGACCTCCACCTGACCGGAGCATTGTAATTCATAGAGAGCTGGCTTTATGGCTGCTCTTGGGGTGCCTCTGTGCTGGGAGCACTGTAGTAAACAAGAGCTTCCAGCAGGGGCAGAATGTTGAAAGAAAAAAGTGTGGTCTCATTGTTTGGGTCTGTTATTTGTAATATTACTAGAAGCTATTAAATTTGTTTTACTAGTAGTTGTAAATGTGCCAGAGATAATATTGGAATTTATCGGTAACTTCCGATACATTTTTGGGTGGTTTATTGTTTTATCTTTATCGAAGATAACTTTTCAGTTATCTGATTATCTGTTATCGAAGTTAATTTTTTGGTTATCTGTGCCCACCACTGAGTATAATAGACTTCTCAAAATTCAGAATACATATCACCTAAATTGGCTCGACCATTATTTTATTTTTTTATAATAAAATATACTAATTATAAGATGCTATAATGTTGTCTATGTGGATACTGTTTTACAAACACCAAAATTTGACCTAGCCCTATAATTTAAATAGTGAGCGGGACAGTTACATAATCAGACATAAAGTAATTCAGATTTGTCACGGACTCTACACAAAATTTCCAAATTAACCATCAACCAATTTCACATTTTGTCTGTTTTATGTTAATCTAATCTGCAAATAGTTTAATCTGGATTAAGTATTGTTTGTTCAGGACTGATAAAAAAAACATGGAAAGGCCCAGAAGAACTTGCACATTAAGTGCTAAAACACCAAACACCAGCAGTGGTGGTGTAAATGAAGAAAGAACTGAAAAAGGTGCATCAGGGAAAGAACGAACAAGAAAATATAGGGAAAAGATCCTTGGAGACCCTGCTAGACGTGAGGCTATCAAAGAAAAGGACAGAAGGAGAAAGAAGAAATAAGGAAGGATCCAGAAAGAATGCAATTACAGAGGGAATAAGTGCATCAAACAATGCAAAGAAATAGAGCCAAACTGAAACCTTGACTTCCAGAGAAGGAACAACAAAAGAGATACATGAATAAAATTTTGGATTATATTGCACTAGACATTGGTCATCATAATGGGTCTCAATTCAAAGAAAAATACTTACTTTGATTTTTGTCTTAAGGTGACACACCTTAAGACACCTTGACTGTGACTGACCCGAAAGACAAAACTTAAGTGGGTTTTCTACTTTTCTTCGGTGGACGAACTCAACTCGATGGGTGAGGTGCACATGCACAGTTGCACGGTGGAGCTCATCTCGACGGGACGTGGTCACCGGCCAACATGATCTCCACTACTGAAAAACCCACGCAAGTTTAGTCTTGACATAAAAATACAGTAATAAGTGTCTCTTCAATTTTAAAAAAGTAAAGACTTGCATGTACACGTTGTCTTTAAAGCAGAATATTGTTGTTAGATGATGGGGAGTACATCTTGACGGGAGCTCAACACAACAGAACACGAGATCAAACTTTGTCAGGTGATAGTGAGTACCAGTCTGCACCTCACTTTCAAATATGAGAGTGACTGGGACTTATTTGGTTAAGATACAATGTAAAATATACATTAAATGCTGCATGTGATCGTGTTATGCATACTTGCTCGGGTGTGGGACTGCACACACTTCAGCAACATGCAGCTGGAAAGGTGGACTTCAGAAGAGCAAAAAACCTACATTATGACACAGCATCCACATTATATCATCAACATACTGTATCACTAGTTAATACTCTGCTTCAATAAAAACAATCTGATGACCATAAAACCATCTTTTCAGTGTTATGAAACTACATGGATGCAGCAGTTATACTCTCCAGTTCATGAAACTGCAGAGGAAATTGACCCAAAAATAGAGAAAGGTGGCCCAATTTTTCCACTCATTCACTGGGTGGGACAATACTTTGTACTTTGCCAATTATGACAAAATGTATGTATGGAATACATGGCTTGAGATCACAGGCAGTTTTGCTCTTGATATCCTTATTGCCAACAAGACCACCTAAGGATGTAACTGAGAAACTTTAACTTTTCACCATTATTCATTCATCATGACAATACTTAGCGAATGAAGATTATAAAAGTAGTGGTCCATGTCAGTTAGTTTACTCAATGGCTTCATAACCTGGAACAAGAGCTCAAAGATTATGGAGGTGCAGGTACATGACAACTGTCGGTGTTGTTGTTGAACACAGCAAAGCAGCTATCGTGAAATCAACCATCACGGAGAAAACAATAGTGGAATTAAGAAAAATCTTGAGCCGTTTTGGATTTCTGACACAAGTGGTCTTCAACAATGGACCTCAATTCATCTCCCAGGACATGGCTACATTCTTGCAAGCTCATGGAGCAAAGCACATCAAGTCAGCTCCAAACCATCCCACAATGAATGGCCTGCAGAAATGTTTGTTCAAACAATGAAAAATGAATTGAAAGCACCATAGGCTACACTATTTTCTGTTAAACTATCGCACCAGCCCTCATTTAACCACAAAGACATCTCCCACCAGTCTGAAGTTAAAGTGACCTGTGCACCACTTTCCATCTTTTGAAACCCTCAGCAGTGAAGGACACTGCTGAAAAACAAGAGAAGCAAATCATGTACAGAAAACATCAGACAGAGTTTTCACTTCAAGAGAGTCAGTGTTTGCCAGGATCTACAGAGGCAAACCTGAGAGGGTTCCTGGCACCACTCTTCAACAATATGGACCAGTATCCTACAGTTCATACTGTGTAGGATAGTGTCTGGAGAAGGCACATGGATCAACTCTGACAGATGGAACAAACACCTGCAGAAATGTCTGGGAGATTCTTCAGATACTCCGACCAACTGAATGTTCTGAATGTTCAACCACCATTACAAGGGCCAAGCCCAGCCACATCAGAGACAAAAGTTCTAGCTGTGGATTTGGTTGAGAAAATGACTAATACACCTTCTCTTGCATCAGTGCCTGAAGCAAGCTCCAAGTTTCATGACAAAAAGACTGATCAGAATCAGAATCACATTTATTGCCAAGTAAGTTCCCACATACAAGGAATGTGATCTGGTGTTATTGGTGCATAAACAATAAGACAAGGAAAAGAAAAAAACACTTCTGAAAGAAGATAATGAATCAAATAGACCAAATACCAAGATAAAACAACTTTATATTTAGAAGTGTGAGATCATTTTATTGATTTAAGGGTTAATTTCTTATTTTAAGGTGTTGGACATGCATATTTGCAGATTTAATAATCTTAATTCAAGACATCTTGTCAAGTGAAATTACCCATCCATGCAGAAAGATAATTTCCCTCAGATTTAGTGTTTTTATCTTGTTTTTAGACACTCCTTTTTTGCAGTGTAAATATAACGTAATGGAATGGTACTGTGCAAAAACAGGTGATTGGAGTACAGTACCTTCAGTGTAGGGCTGACTAATCTGTACTTAATGGTAGTAGGGAAAGGAGGCAGGGTAAGCGGGGGTCTCTGGCATCGTTTGTGATTTTAGCTGCGGATGGAAAGATGATGTTCCTGCAGACAGCCGAAACCCCACCAGAGAGCAGAGACCTCCTGCACATTTACACAGTGAGGAAAATAAGTATTTGAACACCCTGCGATTTTGCAAGTTCTCCCACTTATAAATCATGGAGGGGTCTGAAATTTCCATCTTAGGTGCATGTCCACTGTGAGAGACAATCTAAAAAAAAAAAAAAAAAAAAAAAAAAAATCACGGAAATCACAATGTATGATTTTTTTTTATATATAATTTATTTGTATGTTACTGCTGCAAATAAGTATTTGATTGCCTACCAACCAGCGAGAATTCTGGCTCACACAGACCAGTTAATTTTTCTTTAAGAAGCCCTCTTATTCTGCACTCTTTACCTGTATTAATTGCACCTGTTTGAACTTGTTACCTGTATAAAAGACACCTGTTCACACAATCAATCACACTCCAATCTGTCCACCACTGGAAATCCACGATGGTGACAGTGTAGGTTATGTGTCAGAAAAGGAAATTTTTTTCAAGTTAAGAGACTGTGGCCTGCTTCCGCAGACGTACGCAGAAAGAGCTGTAACAAGAAGGCTGTGAGTTTGCATAGAACCAAATGTGTTTCATCTTTCCCCTTTCACAAAGGCCCTAAATTCTACACTCCCAAAGCCTGGATAACATCAAAGAGACAAACTATTTTTCTTGGCAACACCAGGACCAGGAATGTCAAACACCATATACTCGTTAATTAATTTATGACACCTCAAAGCATTCTTTTGGGAGCCTGGCAGATGTCTTATCAGCCATAGAATCAGCAAGTTACTGCAAACCACCTTCTAGGTGGTCAACAAAGCCTTACACTGAAGTCTACATGCATATTGAAAAATCACACAGCTAAACCAAAAACTTTGGTTCAGTGACAAAAATTTAAATAAATCTTTCCAGAAGATGCAACCAGAAGACCATGTTGCCTGTTTCTCCAGTTAAAATAGACCCCAGAATGGGAAACTTCACTTTAATGTTTATGGAAAGCTGTAATGCCCAGCATAACAATGGACCCACAGCCCCTCCTTGTGGATCAGGTTTAAAAGGACATGGATTCCTCAATATGCGGATGTAAGCTTTGGAACAGAAGAAAAAAAAAAATTCTAATGCCTTTTTGTCTTCTTGTTGTTATTTGGAGATACACACACACACACACACACACACACACAACACACACACACACACACACACACACACACACACACACACACACACACACACACACACACACACACAAAACCCTAATTCTAATGAAGTTGGGACATTGTGTGAAATGTAAATAAAAACAGAATACAATGATTTGCAAATCCTCTTCAACCTGTATTCAATTGAATACACCACAAAGACAAGATATTTAATGTTCAGACTGATAGACTTTTTTGTTTTTGTGCAAATATTTGCTCATTTTGAAATGGATGCCTGCAACACATTTCAAAAAAGCTGGGACAGGGGCAACAAAAGACTGGGAAAGTTGTTGAATGTTCAAAGAACACCTGTTTGGAACATTCCACAGGTGAACAGGTTAACTGGAAACAGGTGAGTGTCATGACTGGGTATAAAAGGATTATCATTTAAAAGTCTCAGCCGTTCACAAGCAAACATGGGGTGAGGATCACCACTTTGTGAACAACTGCCTGAAAAAAAAAAAAATACTCCAACAGTATAAGAACAATGTTTCTCAATGTTCAGTTGCAAGGAATTTAGGGATTCCATCATCTACAGTCCATAATAGAATCAGAGGATTCAGAGAATCTGGAGAACTTTCTACATGTAAGCGGCAAGCCTGAAAACAATCATTGAATGCCCGTGACCTTCGATCCCTCAGGCGACACTGTATTAAAAACCGACATCATTGAGTAATGGATCTTACCGCGTGGGCTCAGGAACACTTCAGAAAACCACTGTCAGTTAACACAGTTCATCGCTACATCTACAAGTGCAAGTTAAAACTCTACCATGCAAATTGAAAGCCATACATCAACAACATCCAGAAACGCTGCCGCCTTCTCTGGGCCCGAGCTCATTTGAAATGGACAGATGCAAAGTGGAAAAGTGTGATGTGGTCTGATGAGTCCACATTTCAAATGGTTTTTGGAAATCATGGTCATCATGTCCTCCGGACAAAAGAGGAAAAAGACCATCCAGATTGTTACCAGCACAAAGTTCAAAAGCCATCATCTGTGATGGTATGGGGGTGTGTTAGTGCCCATGGCATGGACAACTTACACATCTGTGATGGCAACATCAATGCTGAAAGGTACATCCAGGTTTTGGGGCAACACATGCTGCCATCCAAGCAACGTCTTTTTTCAGGGACGTCCCTGCTTATTTCAGCAAGACAATGCCAAGCCACATTCTGCATGTGTTACAACAGCGTGGCTTCATAGTAAAAGAGTATGTGTACTAGACTGGCCTGCCTGCAGTCCAGACCTGTCATCCATTGAAAATGTGTGGCACATTATGAAGCACAAAATACGACAAGAGAGACCATGGACTGTTGAACAACTGAAGTCGTACATCAAGCAAGAATGGGAAAGAATTCCACCTACAAAGCTTCAACAATTAGTGTCCTCAGTTCCCAAACACTTATTGAGTGTTGTTAGAAGGAAAGGTGATGTAATGGAGTGATAAACATACCACTGTCCCAGCTTTTTTGAAACGTGTTGCAGGCATCCATTTCAAAATGAGCAAATATTTGCACAAAAACAAAGTTTATCAGTTTGAACATTAAATGTCTTGTCTTTGTGGTGTATTCAATCAAATATAGGTGAAGAGGATTTGCAGATCATTGTATTCTGTTTTTATTTACATTTTACACAACGTCCCAACTTCACTGGAATTGGGGTTGTACATTTTTTCCACTATTAGTTGTTGTATGATAAAGAAAGTCTTTAACATGGCTTCAAAAGTGGACCTTTACTCTACCAAGAGGGCATGGCCCCCTGTCTGATGACACCCCTGTAAACAGGACAAAAACACAATGATGAGGAATGGAGAATTTTTTTCTCTTCTTTTTTTGTGTGAAACTGCAACCTGAATGGGTTGAATGAAGGCTATCTCTCTCTCTCACACACACACACACACACACACACACACACACACACACACACACACACACACACACACACACACACACACACACACACACTCAAGCTGATGCATTCCATAGTCCCTAATCCTAACCATAACAGAGATATGCCTAACCTTAACTCTAAACCAAGTCTTTACCCTCAAACGGACCTTTGAAGTTGTGAGGACCAGCCAAACTGTCCTTGCAATGCCAACTTGTCATCACAATGATGGCTTAAAACAAAAAAATTCCACACAGCTATACATGCGCGCAAGAGTATTTAAATCAGAATGTTAAATTGTTTTTAAAATGCATACCATGACCGTGACTCTGTCCAGCATCTTAACTGTTGAACAGATCATCATCATAATTGAAAATATTAAAAGGTTTCCAAGTTAACATGAACATTTGCACATTTCATTTATTGCTAAGCATGTTACCACTGTAGCCTTTACAAACCGTTTTAAGGATGTTTTCTCTCACCTTTCTCGGTGTTCAAAGCATCTTCATCAATGTTGATCCTCTGAAGGCACAAAGCCAGGAGTTCCTCAAGAACTGATCGAGAGTCCATCACTCAGCTGAACTCCGCCTTGATATATCAAAATAAAGAACCAGCTAAAACACAGAGGACTGAAGATGTAAAATGTGTTTGCTTCTTTTGTTTCAAAAGTGTTACAGTTTAAACCCCAAAGAAGGCAGGTTTGGACCACACATGCAGGTGGCCAAAAAACATAAGAGGTGAGGGCAAAAATACAGTTATTTATTGGACTCCAGAATAATAGTGAACATCAAATCCAAAAACATCCAAAACCTCACAACAGGACAAACTCCAGAAATACAAAAATGTTCACCAAATATCATAAACCCAAACTGACTGATCCAAAAGCAAACAGGAAGATAAGAAGCAACTCAAAGCGACTGTCAAAAAGGGAGACAGTGAACATGAAAATAAAACTGCCAGCTGTCAAAAAGGGACTGTGAATAACTTACAAACAGTTGATGTTCAAAGAAGGACAAAGCAGGACGTGTGGAGGAGAACCTGGGTGAAACATCTAATCAACCGGCAGTGAGGGAGCAAACTGAAAAGACTTAAAACCCAAACATAACAAGGGGCAGGTGTGAAGAACAACCAGAACAGAGGAGGCACGTGGGAGGAGAAAGATAAGTGGACAATGAAGAAAATAATTTTACAAGTTGAGAAAAACAACACACAACCCGATCATGAAGCAACTGACAAAATGCTAATAAAAAAATCAAAACCAATAATCATCTGACAAAACTCCACATTGTGAACGAGGGGGCAAAGTCCACACAAGACAGCTGTCAGAATCCTGCACCGCACTGGCTGTAATGGGCCTTTCGGATTGAAGGCAGCAGACGTGCCAGTTAATGCGTGTCAGTGACATCAGTCGCATCGGAAGTAGCAAAGGGGGCGGAGATTGCTACGTCACACAACTCAAGAAAAGCTGAGTGATCGCCATCTTGGATTTGCATCTGTAGAACCACGAAAAAGCTTAAAAGAAACAACAGCAGAATAATTCTCCCATCACCCTGCTGGGAGAATTTTTTCAGGTACTTTTCGGAGTGACGCCGAGCCGAGTGAGGACTGACGAGTTGGTGGGGTATCGATCAAACCGCGACAGCAGGCAGAGTCACACGGAGGAGCCGGAGTTCAGGCCTCATTCCGGGGCAGAGCGATGCAGGCAGCCGGGATGATGGGGCAGACCCACTAAATCTGAAATTTCCCACTTTTGGATATATACAAACACCCAGTTTGACCAACGGAGCATAGATCTGCAGCTTACTCAAGGTGAGAATAATTTAAAAATAAAACATGACGTTTACTGCGCTGCTGAAATTTTACTCCTTGGCTAAAATTAGCTTAGCCTTTTAGCACAGTTGAGCTGAATGAACGCTTCAATTTGTAAATGGTTCAGTCTATTTTATTTTTTCAAAATAAAGCGACAGATTTTTTTTGTTACTGCTAAGACCACAAAAAGTTCAACTTTAAACAGATCTTTTTCTGAAAGTTTTTTAATGTGTTTTTCCCCATTTTTTTTTAAAAGCTGTTTGTGTTTCTTTATATATATATATATATATATATATATATATATAATTTTTATTTGTCATACAATCAGGAACATTTGCTGTGCAGGCAACGTAAATTCTGACGTACTTCAAAAACTTCCAGTGATGAGGTGAAAACCATGAAGTCCAGTCAGGAAAAAAAAAACATCTCTGCTCTTCATAATGGGAGAAAAGTGTCTTAAACAACTCCACCAGAGGTCGAAGCTGCAGAGGAGACCTTCATCTGGTTAAATGTTCCGAGAATCCAGCAAATCAATACATGCTTCTAAATAAAAGGCTCTTTAAACAGCGTCTATTTTCTTATTTAAAAAAAAAAACTGTTTCATTTTATATTTTTACAATAATGGATCATTAAAAATGTCCAAGAAATCAAAGTTAAGTCAAAAGACATTTGCAGAGGTACAGGCCCTGTCCCTATTTTGTGCAATTTTAAAACATTCATAATCACTCATATTTTAGAAATTACTTTGTCCTGATCATAACATTAAAGGCAATCACACATTCAGATGTAATTATAAGTTGAAATGACTCAATTCAAAAAATGATTTACACTCAACAAAAATATAAACGCAACACTTTTGGTTTTGCTCCCATTTTGTATGAGATGAACTCAAAGATCTAAAACTTTTTTACACAGGTGTGTCATATCAAGATGCTGATTAGTGCACAGGTGTGCCTTAGACTGTCCACAATAAAAGGCCACTCTGAAAGTTGCAGTTTTATCACACAGCACAATGCCACAGATGTCGCAAGATTTGAGGGAGCGTGCAACTGGCATGCTGACAACAGGAATGTCAACCAGAGCTGTTGCTCGTGTATTGAATGTTCATTTATCTACCATAAGCCGTCTCCAAAGGTGTTTCAGAGAATTTGGCAGTACATCCAACCAGCCTCACAACCACAGACCAAGTGTAACCACACCAGCCCAGGACCTCCACATCCAGCATGTTCACCTCCAAGATCGTCTGAGACCAGCCACTCGGACAGCTGCTGAAACAAACGGTTTGCATAACCAAAGAATTTCTGCACGAACTGTTAGAAACCGTCTCAGGGAAGCTCATCTGCATGCTCATTGTCCTCATCGGGGTCTCGACCTGACTCCAGTTCGTCATCGTAACCGACCTGAGTGGGCAAATGTTCACATTCGCTGGCGTTTGGCACGTTGGAGAGGTGTTCTCTTCACGGATGAATCCCGGTTCACACTGTTCAGAGCAGATGGCAGACAGCGTGTGCGGCGTTGTGTGGGTGAGCGGTTTTCTGATGTCAATGTTGTGGATCGAGTGGCCCATGGTGGCGGTGGGGTTATGGTATGGGCAGGCGTCTGTTATGGACGAAGAACACAGGTGCATTTTATTGATGGCATTTTGAATGCACAGAGATACCGTGACGAGATCCTGAGGCCCATTGTTGTGCCATACATCCAAGAACATCACCTCATGTTGCAGCAGGATAATGCACGGCCCCATGTTGCAAGGATCTGTACACAGTTCTTGTAAGCTGAAAATGTCCCAGTTCTTGGCCGGCATACTTACCGGACATGTCACCCATTGAGCATGTTTGGGATGCTCTGGACCAGCGTATACGACAGCGTGTACCAGTTCCTGCCAATATCCAGCAACTTCGCACAGCCATTGAAGAGGAGTGGACCAACATTCCACAGGCCACAATTGACAACCTGATCAACTGTGCGAAGGAGATGTGTTGCACTGCATGAGGCAAATGGTGGTCACACCAGATACTGACTGGTATCCCCCCCCAATAAAACAAAACTGCACCTTTCAGAGTGGCCTTTTATTGTGGACAGTCTAAGGCACACCTGTGCACTAATCATAGTGTCTAATCAGCATCTTGGTATGGCACACCTGTGAGGTGGGATGGATTATCTCAGCAAAGGAGAAGTGCTCACTATCACAGATTTAGACTGGTTTGTGAACAATATTTGAGGGAAATGGTGATATTGTGTATGTGGAAAAAGTTTTAGATCTTTGAGTTCATCTCATACAAAATGGGAGCAAAACCAAAAGTGTTGCATTTATATTTTTGTTGAGTGTACATTTGTGTGGCCATTCGCACTCTTGGCACGACTAACAGTATACAAACAATCACTGTCGTGTTGTCAGAGAAAATTGTCTAAGTTCCACACGAGTGTGGCTTTGGTGTGTGCGCTGAACTGACAGGAGGTGTGGCCGCCGACAGAAGCAGTTGTGGAGATCTGTCAATCTGGACATCCCAGCTGGACAACATGTGCTGTGTTAGGACGGACATTGACTAACAACTGCCCACTGTGACGCACGTGTGTTTGTTTGCTCTCTTCACATGGACATAAATAAAAATATATATAGCTGTGATGATATATGCCGTGGGGTGCAGCGTGAATGCGCTCCTTCACTGCAGCCCATTGACAGGCTGCCCCCAGGCTGTAACAGACCGTCAGTTTGGAACACGAAGCGGACGATGTGACTTTAATGTCACCCATGTGAGCTCTGTTCCATATTGACGCAGTGTCAGTTCTGGTGTGCGTCCACAAGACACACGTGTCGGGTAGGACATGCGCGGTGGGTCATCTACAAAGGAACAGATGGATCATATTTGTATTGCCCACTTGATAAGAAGGATTCAATATAAAATGCTGTGGGTTTTTTTTTTAATGGTGTATGGTTTTATTTATTTTTTTAAATACGTCCATCTCTTTGATTTTAGGTATTTTCCCCACACCATTTACAGGCCAGTGACAGTAGCTCAGTGGTAAAATTTCGGGCTGGCAATCAGTAAAGTGCAGGTATGAATCCCGTGGGTGGTATGTTTTTTTTGTCTTTTTTTTTATTCCACATGAGCGGCGCAATGTGGTTCCACAGGTACCAGCTGGTTTTTCTGTTTTAATTATTCCACATGAGCGGCGCGATGTGGTTCCACAGGTACCAGCTGGTTTTTCTGTTTTAATTATTCCACATGAGCGGCGCGATGTGGTTCCACAGGTACCAGCTGGTTTTTCTGTTTTATTTATTCCACATCAGTGGCGCGATGTGGTGCACCTCACACTATGTTCCTGCTCGAATGACACCGTCGCATGCAAGAACCCTCGCACTGGGATCGTGCATGCATGCCTGTCGGTGCAACGTTTCATGGTGCGCTAATTCAAACTATTTCGCACTGTTTTGCCGTATTCGACTAAACTTCACACTATGTGTGAAGGGCCCTTATTGACCCCTGTAGCTCATCAGAGGTCAGCTCCAGGATGGCTCCATATCTGAAAATGAACATTCGTTAATTTAGAATATGTGTGCCAAATTCCCTGCTTTTATCACAAAGTGAACAATTGTTATGGAAATTTTAGCAAAGCTGCACCACCTAAAAAGGAAGGAGATTCCCCACACACTCTACCACATCCGCACCAACAGAGGAGGAAGATGGTCCCACAAACGCACGCCCGCTCACTTTCACCCACACACACAATTCATGGGGCAGGAGGAACAGAGGTGCACCAAACAGAAAAGACCACACACTCATTTCCACGCATACCCTGGGAGCCCCTGACAGAAAGAGGACAGGTGAACTGAGACATACACTGATATGGGGACAGAGAATTAACAACAGAATTCCCCAAAACAATCCAACCAGACTAAACCCCAACAGACAGCCCCCTCCAAACACCCCAATAAAGGAGTGGAGAAAGGAAAACATCTTTGTGCACTTTATACTATTCACAAAATGCATCATCATCATCATCATCATCATCCAGGGCTTTCAAATTATTTTTAAGGAGGTCGGAATCAGGCAAAAACAGCAAGGGACCTTAAAACCAACCAAGGGACATTTACTGAGGTTATCCCACATCTGTGGCGTAGAAAAGTCATTTGTTCCAATGGTCACTGTATGCACCAACTGAATGTCAAATGCTATATATAAGTTAAATATTTCAGTACTAATGGTTCCATTTATGCAAAAATGGGTGTCAAAACCCAACCACCCATCTGCGTGGTGACACCTGGGTAATGGATCAAGAAGGTAATTGCCTGCTGGAGTTAAATTATGGCGAGGACCTTTGGAAGTATGAATGAAATTGATTGATTTCAAAATTGTACAGAGTGAGGTTTCATGGGATGCTGTCATTTGCACAAAAACCAAAAATTTTAAATGGACAAAATATTGAAGAGAGTCTGGCTCCACATTGCGCGACAGAAAAACAAAAAAAACAAAACAAAATAAAGTAAATCGATACCAAGGCGAATGACAAGAGATGTAATCTAATATCTAAACCTGACCGTGTGTGTGTGTGTGTGTTCACTATGCATAGCCACAGTAATTAAGCAATCAACACCAAACTTGCTATGATGACTGGGGGTACCAAGGGGGAGGTCACTGGGGCCCAGTAGGTTGTCAACTATATATATTAGAATCATGACCCGTTCCCTGGAGCCCTTATTTTTGCAGTTCACATGGTACTCAGGTCAGATAGTGGGACAGTGGTATGTTTGCCACTGTGTTACATCACCTTTCCTTCTAACAACACTCAATAAGCGTTTGTGAACTGAGGACACTAATTGTTGAAGCTTTGCAGGTGGATTTCTTTCCCATTCTTACTTGATGTACGACTTCAGTTGTTCAACAGTCCGGGGTCTCTGTCGTCGCATTTTGCTCTTCATAATGCACCACACATTTTCAACGGGTGACAGGTCTGGACTGCAGGCAGGTCAGTCTAGTACACATACTCTTTTACTATGAAGCCACGCTGTTGTAAAACATGCAGAATGTGGCTTGTCATTGTCTTTCTGAAATAAGCAGAGATGTCCCTGAAAAAAAGATGTTGCTTGGATGGCAGCACGTGTTGCTCCAAAACCTGGATGTACCTTTCAGCATTGATGGGGCCATCACAGATGTGTAAGTTGTCCATGCCATGGGCACTAACACACCCCCATACCATCACAGATGCTGGCTTTTGAACTTTGTGCTGGTAACAATCTGGATGGTCTTTTTCCTCGTTTGTCCGGAGGACACGACGTCCATGATTTCCAAAAACAATTTGAAATGTGGACTCATCAGACCACAGCACACTTTTCCACTTTGCGTCTGTCCATTTCAAATGAGCTCGGGCCCAGAGAAGGCGGCGCTGTTTCTGGATGTTGTTGAGGTATGGCTTTCGCTTTGCATGGTATAGTTTTAACTTGCACTTGTAGATGTATCGATGAACAGTGTTAACTGACAGTGGTTTTCTGAAGTGTTCCTGAGCCCATGCGGTAAGATCCTTTACACAATGATGTCAGTTTTTACTGCAGTGCCACCTGAGGGATTGAAGGTCACGGGCATTCAATGTTGGTTTTCGGCCTTGCCCCTTATGTGTAGAAAGTTCTCCAGATTCTCTGAATCTTCTGATTCTATTATTATTATTATTATTAGAAATGACAAGACACCAGAAAAATATTCCATAAATTCAGGTGTGGTGTCACCAAATTCACTGAACAAATCAATGGTCTCCTGCTGGTTATACTACAGCACTCAATTTGGAAAAATGTGCAAAAATTGAATTTTAGTGAATTCATGAATTTTATTGCTCATTTTACGACTTCTTTTAATGATAAGCAGTAAAATTAGACTGTCAGGTAGGACGCTGGCGCTGTTTGTTCGCCGTTTCCCTGCAAATCCCACTGAAAATCCCCAATCTACTAAGCTGTTGTGTACTGCAATTCACCACAGTATTTGACTAGAACATCGGGGTACTAATTTTTTGAAGCACTGAGTTTGACTGTGTCAGGGGTGTTACCGGTACTTACCAGTCACTAAGTTGAAACCGGTATCTTCATCTTCTCCTCTGGCATCCTGATGTCTGATTGTGCCTCCAAGACGAACTGAGCCCTTGGCGATGTCCTGGTGCTGTCTGACGTCCTTGGACTGTCCATACCTGGGTGTTTGCAACCCCAATGCCCACTTGTTTGGTCCGGTTATGCTAGTAGTGCTAGCTGCTACTATCACACAGCACTCGATCAGTATCTACAGATCGTGCATCGCGTACAAGCGGATGCCTGCATGTGGTTTACAGTTCGTGTTGTGGACTATCCTGGCTTGTGTAGCTGTTTTCCATCGCTGCTTCTCTAGATCTCGGCTACCTGCTAGCACCGCCGCACCATCTGGCACCATGCTGTCAACTGCCTCCTCGCAGCAGTGGCTCTGGGCTAACACCAACAACAGCGATGGAAAACAGCTACACAAGCCAGGATAGTCCACAACACGAACTGCGGAGTCCTCCCACAGCAACGAGAGCTTCCACAACGACCCAGGTACATCCATAGAGGCTCTGGATGTCGGTTTGTCCTGTCCAAATGCGGTGACCACGGCTCCATCGCGTCCCTTTGGTCTGCATCCCGTCCCGTCGTGCAACAGATGCGTCATAACGCACGTCATCAGAGTGCCGAAACTACAGGCCTGGAATAAGCGCTGCAATGGAAAACCCGGAGTGGATTTTACCGCCCTCCGGCCTCTGACAAGACATGTCACCAAATCTCACACTACGCTGGAGCTCTTCAATGCACAATCCCTGATGAACAAATCCGGGCTCATTCACGACCACATCCTGGATAAGGGCATTGACATTTTCTGCATCACCGAGATCTGGCAACAACCTGAGGTCTACTCATCTCTAAATGAGACCTGACCACCCGGATATAAATATATTAGTAAGGCCTGCACAACTGGCCAAGGTGGGGGCCTGGCTGTTATATACCACAGTAACATCCAACTGTCCCCCATTTCAGTGCCCAGTCATGGCTCCTTTGAGAGTCTTGTTTTTAAATTAAATTAACCCATTTTCTGGAACAGTTGCCCTCATCTACCGCTCCCCTAAAACTCAACAGACCTTTATTTCTGACATACACAGTTTTCTCAGCTCACTCTGTACATCATACTCAAACATCCTGGTTATTGGTGATTTTAACATACACATGGACTCACATATTTGTCGACTCGCCTCAGAATTCAAACATGTACTGGACTGCCTCAATCTCCAACAGCTCATAGATCGCCCAACTCACAACAAAGACATATCCTGGACCTGGTAATTTCACACTGTCTCCCTGTTACTGACCTTGAGGTGTATGACGTCGGTGTCTCTGATCACCTGGCAGTTACCCTCAAAGTCCCTGGATCATCCACTCTCCACAAACCAAAACGGATCATAACTTTTAGAAACATAAAAAAACATTGACTCCTCCTCCCTCTGCACACATCTCCAACTCCTTTCCCCACCTTCACATTTTTCAGTTGACAGTCTAACTGACTTCTACAACATCAGCCTCAGCTCCATCCTGGACATTCATGCCCCACTCACAACTCAGACTGTCACCGTTACCCGCTCCGCTCCTTGGTTCACCGATGAGCTGAGGACCATGAAGAGGTCTGGCTGTGTCCTGAAGCATGCTTTTAAAACATCTGGCCTGACGGTGCACAAGTTGGCTTACCGGGAACATCGCAGGACATACTCAAAGGCACTTTCCAAGGCTAGGTCAGAACACTACTCCACTCTCATCAACAATAACCCAGGTAATTCAAAATAAACTCTTCTCCACTATAAATCACATTCTAAAACCACAAACCTCTTCATTCTACACTCATACAGAAACAAACTGCAATTTATTTCTCAATTTTTTCACCTCTAAAATAGATCATATCCATTCCTCATTTTCACCTCTAAACAGCGCCATCCTGGACTTCCCATCAACACCCATCACAACACACTTGTCTCATTTATCCCCCATAACACAGCAGGAGGTCAAGAAGTTAATCCGTAGTTCTAAACCATCCACATGCCCTCTTACTCCCATCCCCTCTCTTCTGCTCAAAGCTCACTACAAATTCATCAGTCCCCTCATAACCAAAATCATAAACCTTTCCCTGCAATCTGGCAATATTCCAACTTCCCTCAAAACTGCTTTCATTAAACCCCTACTCAAAAAAAACCACTCTGGACCCTGAAACATTGTCAAATTACAGACCTATTTCAAATCTTCAATTCATATCCAAAATTTTAGAAAAAGCTGTTTCCTCCCAACTTCACATTCACCTCAAATATAACTCTGCATATGAAAAATTTCAATCTGGCTTCCAACCTTCTCACAGCACTGAAATAGCTCTCATCAGAGTCACCAGCGACCTGCTCATGGCTTCTGATTCCGGTTCCACATCCCTCCTCATTCTTCTCGACCTCTCTGCTGCATTTGATACTGTTGATCATCACATTCTTCTGCACCGTCTCCGCCACTAGACTGGTCTCTCTGGCACTGCCCTTCACTGGTTTCACTCCTACCTCACAGAACAGACTGAGTGCATAGCCCTGGGGGAGGCAAAATCCAGCCCTCACACAGTCACTTGCGGTGACCCCCGGGGCTCCGTTCTCGGTCCTACCCTCTTCACCATCTACATGCTTCCCCTCGGTCGTGTCGTCAGCAAGCATGGAATCAATTTCCATTGCTATGCTGATGACACACAGCTATATTTCAAGATCTCCCCCTCAAACCCCCTCTCCGCCAACCTTACCCGTCTCAGCTCCTGCCTGGAGGAGATCAAGGCATGGATGAGTCAAAACTTCCTGCAGCTAAATGGCTCAAAAACAGAAGCCATCCAAACCGGAACCTCAAATCAATTACGCTCCTCCCCCATCACCTCTGTTTCATTCTTTGGCCACACCATTACCCTCTCTCCCTCTGTTACCAACCTGGGGGTTAAGTTTGACCCCCAACTCTCTTTTGATGCTCACGTTACTTCCATATGCAAAACTTCATTTTTTCACCTACGAAATATTTCCAGACTGCGCCCCTCCCTTTCCCTCCCTGCTGCAGAGAAGCTTGTCCATGCCTTTGTCTCCTCCAGGTTGGACTACTGTAACGCACTCCTCATTGGGATCCCTGGCAAGAGCCTTCAAAAGCTCCAATATGTTCAAAACAGCGCTGCCAGGATCCTGATGAGGGTGCGGAAACATGAGCACATCACCCCCATACTCCACACCCTCCACTGGCTCCCTGTTCACCTCCGTATAGAATACAAGATCCTTCTGCACACCCATCACTGTCTGCACAGTGCGGCCCCCCACTTACCTCACCGAGCTGCTCACACCACAAACATCAGGCCGTTTGCTCCCGTCCAGGACACGGCTTAAAACTATGGGCGACAGAGCCTTTGAGGATGCAGCTCCCCGTCTGTGGCATGCTCTCCCGGACCACCTCAGGGCTCCACAGACGGTGGATGCTTTTAAGAAAGGACTTAAAACCTACCTTTTTAGAAAAGCATATATGGACTAAATGCTGTTTGCTTTTTAAAATATTTTTTAATACACTGTTTTAAATTGTTGAAATTGCTGTATTTTCTTGTTTTATCTGTTTTCTCTGTTTGCCCTTGTAGCACATTGAGGTTTGGTATCAAACAAAAAGTGCATTAGAAATAAAATTTATTATTATTATTATTAAAATTAAGCTTTGTATAACATTGACGCAATTGAAAATTTAAACAATGAAAAATTCTCCAAAGTTTTTCACAATGGCATTTTTCCAAATCGAGTGCTGTAGTATAACCAGCAGGAGACCACTGATGTGTGCAGAAAACTGAATTTATTGAATATTTATCTGGTGTCTCTTTTAATTTTTGCACTTTGTAGATGGTCACTAGGCTTCTGTTTCACAGCTGCCTGTTGAATTAAATTGAATTTATTTATTTTGGCACACAAACGCAACAATAACAAAAACTGATACACAAGACAATTCCACAGTGACGTGGGTGAGCAGAAGCAAAGCTTATAAACACCCACCCCATATATACATACATATATACATATATACTCATTACCATCCCCCAGAGCAAGCACACAGGCGACAGTGGTAAGGAAAAACTCCCTCTGATGTACTGAGGAAGAAACCTCAAGCAGACCAGACTCTAAGGGGTGACCCTCTGCTTGGGCTATGCTACAAACACATTTAACACCACAAACTCAAATCCCATTATCATAAACATATCTAGTGAACACTGTCTTCATCCAGAGGACACACACCAATTAGTTAAACTGCAGGATTGTCTTACAGACATAAAGACATGGATGACCTCTAATTTCCTGCTTTTAAACTCACATAAAACTGAAGTTATTGTACTTGGCCCCACAAATCTTAGAAACATGGTGTCTAACCAGATCCTTACTCTGGATGGCATTACCCTGACCTCTAGTAACACTGTGAGAAATCTTGGAGTCATTTTTGATCAGGATATGTCATTCAATGCACATATTAAACAAATATGTAGGACTGCTTTTTTGCATTTACGCAATATCTCTAAAATCAGAAAAGTCTTGTCTCAGAGTGATGCTGAAAAACTAATTCATGCATTTATTTCCTCTAGGCTGGACTATTGTAATTCATTATTATCAGGTTGTCCTAAAAGTTCCCTGAAAAGCCTTCAGTTAATTCAAAATGCTGCAGCTAGAGTACTAACGGGGACTAGAAGGAGAGAGCATATCTCACCCATATTGGCCTCTCTTCATTGGCTTCCTGTTAATTCTAGAATAGAATTTAAAATTCTTCTTCTTACTTATAAGGTTTGGAATAATCAGGTCCCATCTTATCTTAGGGACCTCATAGTACCATATCACCCCAATAGAGCGCTTCGCTCTCAGACTGCAGGCTTACTTGTAGTTCCTAGGGTTTTTAAGAGTAGAATGGGAGGCAGAGCCTTCAGCTTTCAGGCTCCTCTCCTGTGGAACCAGCTCCCAATTCGGATCAGGGAGACAGACACCCTCTCTACTTTTAAGATTAGGCTTAAAACTTTCCTTTTTGCTAAAGCTTATAGTTAGGGCTGGATCAGGTGACCCTGAACTATCCCTTAGTTATGCTGCTATAGACTTAGACTGCTGGGGGGTTCCCATGATGCACTGTTTCTTTCTCTTTTTGCTCTGTATGCACCACTCTGCATTTAATCATTAGTGATTGATCTCTGCTCCCCTCCACAGCATGTCTTTTTCCTGGTTCTCTCCCTCAGCCCCAACCAGTCCTAGCAGAAGACTGCCCCTCCCTGAGCCTGGTTCTGCTGGAGGTTTCTTCCTGTTAAAAGGGAGTTTTTCCTTCCCACTGTCGCCAAGTGCTTGCTCACAGGGGGTCGTTTTGACCATTGGGGTTTTTACGTAATTATTGTATGGCCTTGCCTTACAATATAAAGCGCCTTGGGGCAACTGTTTGTTGTGATTTGGTGCTATATAAATAAAATTGATTGATTGATTGATCTACATACATACGTATATACATTGAGGAAAACAAGTATTTGAACACCCTGCGGTTTTGCAAGTTCTCCCACTTATAAATCATGGAGGGGTCTAAAATTCAACTTATATCCTCTAATTATCCTAACATAGGACAATAAAACTACCTAAGTTACATTCACCATGCTATTATTTTTAAATATAGGTATGTCACGGACTCTACAGGATTTTCTGAACATCTGAGACCATACAGTGCGATCATCACCAAAAACAAAATATTGCTCTGGCCGCATTAAATCTTTTTGTTTATTTTTTTAGACACCCTTGAGACTTCAAATAACATTATTTAAAGACCAAAGGATGACTTTTTATTGTTTTCATTCAGCATTTCCATTCAGTATTGTTTTGAAAATGAAATTTTACAACGGTGTAACTCATTTCTGTAAAACTATGTACAGTGAGGAAAATAAGTATTTGAACACCGTGCAATTTTGCAAGTTCTCCCACTTAGAAATCATGGAGGGGTCTGAAATTTTCATCTTAGGTGCATGTCCACTGTGAGAGACATAATCTTAAAAAAAAAATCTGGAAATCACAATGTATGATTTTTTTAAATAATTTATTTGTATGTTACTGCTGCAAATAAGTATTTGATCACCTACCAACCAGCAAGAATTCTGGGTCACACAGACCTGTTAATTTTTCTTTAAGAAGCCCTCTTATTCTGCACTCTTTACCTGTATTAATTGCACCTGTTTGAACTTGTTACCTGTATAAAAGACACCTGTTCACACAATCACACTCCAACCTGTCCACCATAGCCAAGACCAAAGAGCTGTCTAAGGACACCAGGGACAAAACTGTAGACCTGCACAAGGCTGGGATGGACAACAGCACAACAGGCAAGCAGCTTGGTAGAAGACAACAACTGTTATCATTATTTATTAGAAAGTGGAAGAAACACAAGATGACTGTCAATCTCCCTCGGTCTGGGATTCCATGCAAGATCTCACTTTGTGGGGTAAGGATGATTCTGAGAAAGCTCAGAACTACACAGGAGGACCTGGTCAATGACCTGAAGAGAGCTGGGACCACAGTCACAAAGATTACATTAGTAACACATGATGCTGTCATGGTTTAAAATCCTGCAGGGCAGCAAGGTCCCCCTGCTCAGGCCAGCACATGTCCAGGCTCGTTTGAAGTTCACCAATGACCATCTGGATGATCCAGAGGAGGCATGGGAGAAGGTCATGTGGTCAGTTGAGACCAGAATTCATGTTATTAGTAATTGAAGTGGGCCGCAGCCTCAACTTCACCTAAATTCTGGGTCTTTTAAGTGAAGCTTAGGGCTAGCGGCCGGCAATCACCTTAGTATTTCTTCTGTTTTTCTTGTTGATTAATGCTGGCAAATTATACAGTATTTTTTGTCTTTATGATGCCTGATTCTGTTTTTTCTCTGTTTAAGGTGCAGCTCCATCCAGAGATGGGAGTTGTGTTTGTGTTGGCGATCCTCCTGTCCTGTGCACCAACAGCAATTCTTGTATATTCGTCCGTGAATCGTTCTGTGAATTATTTCTGTAATTTATGTTTGTAGCATGGCCCAAGCAGAGGGTCACCCCTTTGAGTCTGGTCTGCTTGAGGTTTCTTCCTCAGAGGGAGTTTTTCCTTACCACTGTTGCTCTGGGGGTTGGTAAGGTTAGACCTTACCTGTGTGAAGCGCCTTGAGGCACCTCTGTTGTGATTTGGCGCTATATAAAGGAAATAAATTGAAATTGAATAGAGCTTTTTGGAATCAACTCCACTTATCATGTTTAGAGGATGAGAACAACCCCAAGAAAACCATCCCAACAGTGAAGCATGGGGGTGGAAACATCATACTCTGGGGGTGCTCTTCTGCAAAGGGGACAGGACGACTGCACCGTATTGAAGGGAGGACGGATGGGGTCATGTATTGCGAGATTTTGGCAAACAACCTCCTTCCGTCAGTAAGAGCTTTGAAGATGGGTCATGGCTGGGTCTTCCAGCATGACAATGACCCCAAACACACAGCCAGGGCAACTAAGGAGGGGCTCCGTAAGAAGCATTTCAAGGTCCTGGAGTGGCCTGGCCAGTCTCCAGACCTGAACTCAACAGAAAATCTTTGGAGGGAGGTGAAACTCCAAACCTGACAGAAATGCAAAATCACAGGGTGTTCAAATACTTATTTTCCTCACTGTAGCTTTCTGCACCGACACTAGTGTGACCGGGGTGAACCTCGTGACAGAGGCCCGACCCTACAGTCCACCATGGAGAGCTCAGACAGGCTACGCAGCACTGACGAGATCAGTGGTTACAGCCTGAGGCTTTTCACTCCTTCACCGAGAGACAATAATGTGTCAGGATGGGGTCCTGAAATAAATTATGCAACATAAATAAATAAAATAAATGTTAAAATCACTGACATTCCACGTATTTCTTACAACTTGTTTTGATTGTTGATTCTAATCTCAACAGTCATTCTAGAAAACCGCTGACTTCAATGTTTTATTTGCTTCATCAATGTGAACAAAAAGTGGCAAAATACAGCAATCCACATCATTACACACTAACCAACAGTTTAATAATATCATCACCTGTGTGTGTTTGATAGTGTTGGTTTGCAGACACGCTATTATAAAACCCCAATTTCAATGAAGTTGGGACGTTGTTGTTTTGGTGCAGATATTTGGTCATTTTGAAATGGATGCCTGCAACACGTTTCAAAAAAGTTGGGATGCGGCAACAAAAGACTGGGAAAGTTGATGAATGCTCAAAAAACACCTAATTGGAAACACGTGAGTGTCATGATTGGGTATAAAAGGAGCATCCTCAAAAGGCTCAGCCATTCACAAGCAAAGATGGGGTGAGGATCACCACTTTATGAACAACTGCATGACAAAAATGGACCAACAGTTTAAGAACAATGTTTCTCAATGTTCAATTGCAAGGAATTTAAGGATTCCATCATCTACAGTCCATAATATAATCAGAAGATTCAGAGAATCTGGAGAACTTTCTACACGTAAGCAGTAAGGCCGAAAACCAACATCGAATGCCTGTGACCTTCGATCCCTCAGGTGGCACTACATCAAAAACTGACATCATTGTGGAAAGGATCTTACCGTGTGGGCTCAGGAACACTTCAGAAAACCATTGTCAGTTAACACAGTTCGTTGCTACATCTACAAGTGCAAGTTAAAACTCTACCATGCAAAGTGAAAGCCATATATCAACATCCAGAAACGCCGCCGCCTTCTCTGGGCCCGAGCTCATTTGAAATGGAGACGCAAAGTGGAAAAGTGTGCTGTGGTCTGATGAGCCCACATTTCAAATTGTTTTTGGAAATCATGGACATTGTGTCCTACGGACAAAAGAGGAAGAGGACCATCCAGATTGTTAACAGTGCAAAGGTCAACAGCCAGCATCTGTGATGGTATGGGGGTGTGTTAGTGCCCATGGCATGGACAACTTATACATCTGTGATGGCACCATCAACGCTGAAAGGTACATCCAGGTTTTGGAGCAGCACATGGTGCCATCCAAGCAATGTCTTTTTCAGGGACTTTTTTTGTGTGTGTGTGTTTCTTAATTTCAAGAAAATGTTTTCAAACAATTCAAGAAACCTATATTAAGGCCTGCCATGTTTTTTAAGTAATTCAAATTTTTATCCAAGAGAAATTACAGGCCTGGAAAATTGATTTGAGTTGAGTGAACCAACAACTAATGTGAGCTCAACATTTTCAAAAGCAATTTAAAATGTTTGATTGATTCCAGCATTGCAAACCTTAAATAGTTGGAAATTGGACGTAAGCTTCATTAAGCACAAACCCAGCATTTAAATACAAGCAAAACTTCATGAGGTGCAAACCCAGCATTTAAAAGGAAGTTTCATGAAGCACAAACATGGCATTTTAAAAGAAGTGAAGGTTCATGAAGTGCAAATTCTGCATGATGTAAAGAGTACTGAGGCTTCATGAAGCAGAAACTTAGCATTTAAAAAGAAATTAAGTTTCAGGAAGGGCGCGAAGCTTCACAAAACAGTTAGCATTTAAAAAAAATAAGTGAAGCTTCACGAAGCACAAATTTAGCATTTGAAAATAAGCGAAGCTTCATGAAAACATGACTCATCAACATTTCATGCCAAACAAAACCAAACATTTTCTAGAGAAGAAACACCAACGATTTAACAAAAGTTTTTTGTGGTTTAAATAAATGAACTCACAGAATAATGACAAAGCTGAAGTAATGAAACTCTTCTGCTTCGCGTGAGACTAACGCACGGGTTGAGTGTGCGGTGTGGGCACAAACCATTCAGAAAACGGGGGTGGTTGAGTGTGCGGTGTGGGCACAAACCATTCAGAAAACGGGGGTGGTTGAGTGTGCGGTGTGGGCACAAACCATTCAGAAAACGGGGGTGGTTGAGTGTGCGGTGTGGGCACAAACCATTCAGAAAACGGGGGTGGTTGAGTGTGCGGTGTGGGCACAAACCATTCAGAAAACGGGGGTGGTTGAGTGTGCGGTGTGGGCACAAACCATTCAGAAAACGGGGGTGGTTGAGTGTGCGGTGTGGGCACTTGTCGCTTGTATGTGCAGCTTGTCTCGCTGCTCCAACAAAATAACTAGAAAGTTCTGTGGGGATATGTCTCGTTTCTTGCTTATTTGAATTATACCCAAGACTTTGCGTTCTAGGCAGTTAATGCATTTTCTTTCTTCTTTTTGTTTTGTAATTATTTCTCTGTATTTTGACACTTTTATTCTATGAAAATGTATAGCCTCTACACGAAGATGTATGTTTTCTATATTGTTTTATTGTGTTCAATTAAAAAATAAATAAATAAATATTGTCTTGCTGATGGCCCACAAGCTTCAGGAAAGAAGAACCTGTGAATCCTCGAGAATGACATTAACAGAGTGCCATAGACTTATGTTAATTCATATTACAAGGGCAATTTCCCAACTTCAAAATATTACTGTATTGTTTGTTCTCTGTTTCTAGTAAAGAATATCCCTCATAACTTTTTTCTGACGTCAAGGAACTATTTTGTTCCAAAGGCTGCTTTGCAGTGAAACGTGTGTATATATATATATATATATATATATGTGTGTGTGTGTGTGTGTGTGTGTGTGTGTATACATACATACACACGTGTGTGTATGTATATACACGTGTGTGTGTGTGTGTGTGTGTGTGTGTGTGTGTGTGTGTGTGTGTGTGTGTGAGTGAGTGAGTGAGTGAGTGAGTGAGTGAGTGTGCAAAAATCCGCACAGAACAAAAAAAAACGAAACAAAAAAACTTAAAAAAACTATCATTTTTTATTTTATTAGGGGTGTCTAATGAAAGTTGTTTTTCTTTTTTGTTTGTTTTGTTTTTTGTTGTTTTGCATGGGAGCGCTTGGCTATGGAAGCCCGTTTGTGCCACTTGAAAAAAAGGTTTTTTGATTAATTGCGAGATAACATCTCGCAACTCTGACTTATCTCACAATTCTGAGTTACTATCTTGCAATTCTGACTTATTATCTCACAATTCTGACTTATTATCTCACAACTCTGAGTTACTATCTCGCAATTGTGACTTATTATCTCACAATTCTGAATTACTATCTCGCAATTCTGACTTATCTCACAATTCTGAGTTACTATCTCGCAATTCTGACTTATTATTTGGCCCACGATTAACATAAACACGACGTCTCAAGCAATGCCTTGCTCGTAAATCTACACCACCACCATCCATGAGTCTTAACAACAGATGGACAGTTTCTCTGTCCGTGGTTATGCCAGCCATCCAGCACTTCTGGTGCATCCATCTGTAGCCATGTTGTTGATCTGTAGCTGCTGATGGATGAACTCTGCCACCTTGGCAACATCTGTTTTATTTTGCCTGCGCCAGAGATGGTTCCTTGCCAAAGTTCTTTGTAAAGTTCGGAGGCTTATTTCAATGTCATGCTCCTCATGTAATAGCGTCCGAATCTCACTGTTTGTGAAACCACACCGAAAATAGCTTTCAATAATCGAATCCATGGAATGACCATGTGGGGTAGGGGGCAATGCATTTCGTAACGTAAAGTATCTCAGAATTGCAAGATAGCAACTCAGAATTGTGAGATAATAAGTCAGAATTGCGAGATAGTAACTCAGAATTATGAGATAATAAGTCAGAATTGCAAGATAGTAACTCAGAATTACGAGATAATAAGTCAGAATTGCAAGATAGTAACTCAGAATTGCGAGATAATAAGTTAGAATTGTGAGATAATAAGTCAGAATTGCGAGATAGTAACTCAGAATTGCGAGATAATAAGTCAGAATTGTGAGATAAGTCAGAATTGCGAGATAGCAACTCAGAATTGTGAGATAAGTCAGAATTGTGAGATAATAAGTCAGAATTGCAAGATAGTAACTCAGAATTGCGAGATAAGTTAGAATTGTGAGATAATAAGTCAGAATTGCGAGATAGTAACTCAGAATTGCGAGATAATAAGTCAGAATGTCAGAATTGTGAGATAATAAGTCAGAATTGCGAGATAGTTGTTGTGTGGGCCGCTGAAGAGGAGGTACTGCTGGCCCACCACCACCAGATGGCGCCCTGCTTGGAGTGCGGGCTTCAAGCATGAGAGGGCGCCGAAGCCACTGGGAGTGACAGCTGTCACTCTTCATCAGCACCAGCTGTCACTCAGTCAACTCATCACCATCTCCATAAAGGCCGGACTGCGACTCCACCTCCTCGCCGAGAAATCAACTACCATTCAGGTAACTTCTCTGCTGAATCTGAAGACCTTGTGTAATACTCTGATCTCATTTGCAGCTGTTTTCCTGTGACGGTGTCCTTATCTGTGGGATTGGCGTTTGGTGTGGACTGCGACGGCTACGCCTCACACCCCAAACCAGATAAGTGGTTAAACAGGAGCTGCATGAGTGTGTGATTGGAGGTGGAGGTGCTCCCTCCTTAAAGAACACAGACTGTGGGATTACTGAGTGTGCAAACTCACACTCATCAATACTGTTTCTGTTCTCTGCCAGCAGTACCGGGTCTGACTGCTGAAGACAGTGGCCACCTGGGGCGCAGGGCTTGGCGGCTCTGGTGTTCTTCAGGTCCGTTGGTGGTGGAAGCTGTGTGGGATCCGGCTCTTCTCTCGCCAGACGTCTTCTATCTTCGAGCCTGCCCACACGTCACCTTGTGTATAATTGACATTCCACCATATTGTTTTTGTCTGTACTTCGTTGTGCGATTCACAACATTAAATTGTTACTTTTTGGCTTATCCATTGTCCGTTCATTAACGCCCCCTGTTGTGGGTCCGTGTCACGACACTTTCACAACAGGATTTCTCGGCCAGCGTCATGGATCCCGAGGGGCGTCAACCATCGCTTGAACAGCCAATGGAAGAGCGAGGTGCACAGGCGCCAGCAGGAGGCGTGTTAGGTGAGCTGCAGCACATCTTAACCGCTTTTACTGCTCAGTTGGACTTAGTCACCGAGCAGAGCAGTGTTCTCAATCGTAGGATGGAGGCTCTCACTGCCCAGGTGGAAGCGCATGCTCAGGGCGCAGCTGCAGCACGTCCTCCTGCTGACCGAATGCCAGAGACAGACATTCCACTGGTCATTCAACGAACCCCCCCACCTTCCCCTGAAGCATACATAAGCCCTCCGGAGCCGTACGGAGGCTGTGTGGAGACGTGCGTGGACTTCTTGATGCAGTGCTCGCTCGTCTTTTCACAGCGTCCCGTCATGTACGCGTCAGACGCTAGCCGGGTGGCTTACGTTATAAATCTGCTTCGAGGAGAGGCAAGCGCCTGGGCTACGGCGCTCTGGGAGCAGAATTCACGGCTCCTAACAATTTACACTGAGTTTGTGAGGGAGTTCCGACAGGTGTTCGACCACCCTCATAGAGGCGAGACCGCTTCAAACGTGCTGCTGTCAATACGGCAGGGGCGTCGGAGCGCAGCGAAGTATGCAGTCGACTTCCGCATCGCGGCAGCGCGAGCCGGCTGGAATGCTGTTGCGCTCCGCGCCGCCTTCATAAACGGACTGTCTCTGGTCCTTAAGGAGCACCTGGTAGCGAAGGACGAACCGTGGGATTTAGACGGGCTTATCGACCTGGTTATACGGTTAGACAACCGATTAACAGAACACCGACGGGAGCGAGACGAAGGGCGTGGTCAGGCACAAGCCATCCCTCTTCCTCCCGGGTCCGAAAGGGAGCCGACTTCCCCACGCTCCACAGCCAGGGCTCTTCACGTGACGACAGCTCCCCCTGCTGACGTTGCTATGGAAACGAGCAGGGCCAAAAAGCGATCAGATCAGAGACAAAGGAGGCTGATCCGTGGAGAGTGTTTTCTCTGCAGCTCAACCGAGCACACACAGAGAGAATGCCCCAAACGGTCAAAACAGCAGCACTCGTCCTTAGAGACTGGGCTAAGGGTGGGTCACAACACCCACGCGGGGAAACCCCGAAGATCTGCGCGAATCCCAGTCACGATCCTGAGTGGGGATCTAACCCTTCATGCCCCAGCACTGGTGGACACGGGGTTGGAGGGGAATCTGCTGGATAGCAGATGGGCAAAGGAGGTTGGGCTCCCTCTAGTGGCCTTACCATCACCATTGTCGGTGCGGGCACTAGATGGCACCCTTCTTCCACTAATCACATACCAGACACAGCCAGTGACATTGGTGGTGTCTGGGAATCACAGGGAGGAGATTTTGTTTTATGTAACACCTTCTACCTCCCGAGTGATTTTGGGTTTTCCATGGGTGTTAAAACACAATCCCCGGATTGACTGGCCGTCTGGGGTTGTGGTTCAGTGGAGCGAAACCTGCCACCGGGAGTGTTCCTCGGTTCCACCCGGTGTGACAGCTAAGGAGGAGGCATTATTCCCCCCCAATCTGGCCGCAGTGCCAGCCGAGTACCATGACCTTGCTGACGTCTTCAGCAAGGATCTGGCACTCACGCTGCCCCCACACCGTCCGTACGATTGTGCCATTGATTTGATACCGGGCGCTGAGTACCCGTCCAGCAGGCTGTACAACCTCTCACGTCCGGAACGCGAATCAATGGAGACCTACATCCGGGACTCGTTAGCTGCCGGGTTAATCCAGAACTCCACCTCCCCGATGGGTGCTGGTTTCTTTTTTGTGGGCAAGAAGGACGGCGGACTCCGTCCATGCATTGATTACAGAGGGCTGAACGAGATCACGGTTCGCAACCGATACCCGCTACCTCTGTTGGATTCAGTGTTCACGCCCCTGCATGGAGCCCAAATTTTCACGAAATTGGATCTTAGGAATGCTTATCACCTGGTTCGGATCCGGGAGGGAGACGAGTGGAAGACGGCATTTAACACCCCATTAGGTCACTTTGAGTACCTGGTCATGCCGTTCGGCCTCACCAATGCGCCCGCGACATTCCAAGCGTTGGTTAATGATGTCTTGCGGGACTTCCTGCATCGGTTTGTCTTCGTATATCTAGACGATATACTCATCTTTTCTCTGGATCCTGAGACCCATGTCAAGCATGTACGTCAGGTCCTACAGCGGTTGTTGGAGAACCGGCTGTTTGTGAAGGGTGAGAAGTGCGAGTTCCACCGCACTTCTTTGTCCTTCCTGGGGTTCATAATCTCCTCCAACTCCATCGCCCCTGATCCGGCCAAGGTTGCGGCGGTGAGAGATTGGCCCCAACCAACAAACCGTAGGAAACTGCAACAGTTCCTCGGTTTTGCAAATTTCTACCGGAGGTTCATCAAGGGCTACAGTCAGGTAGTTAGCCCCCTGACAGCCCTGACCTCCACTAAGGTCCCCTTCACCTGGTCGGATCGGTGCGAAGCCGCGTTTAGGGAGTTGAAACGCTGGTTCTCGACTGCACCGGTTCTGGTGCAGCCCAATCCCAATCGTCAGTTTGTAGTTGAAGTGGACGCCTCCGACTCAGGGATAGGAGCCGTGCTATCCCAGAGCAGGGAGTCCGACAAGGTTCTCCATCCATGTGCCTACTTTTCCCGCAGGTTGACCCAGGCTGAAAGGAACTATGACGTCGGCAATCGGGAACTTCTTGCGGTGAAGGAGGCTCTTGAGGAGTGGAGACACCTGTTGGAGGGAGCATCGGTACCATTTACAGTTTTCACGGACCATCGGAACCTGGAGTACATTCGGACCGCCAGGCGTCTGAACCCCAGGCAAGCCCGCTGGTCGCTGTTCTTCGGGCGTTTTGACTTCAGGATCACCTACCGCCCCGGGATGAAAAACCAACGATCTGACGCCCTGTCCCGGGTGCATGAAGAGGAGGTCAAGACCGAGCTGTCAGACCCCCCTGAAACCATCATCCCCGAGTCCACTGTCGTGGCCACCCTCACCTGGGACGTGGAGAAGACCGTTCGGGAGGCCCTGACACGGAGCCCGGACCCGGGGACAGGTCCGAAGGACAAATTGTACGTCCCACCAGAGGCCAGGGCTGCGGTCCTTGACTTCTGTCACAGTTCCAAGCTCTCCCGTCATCCAGGGGTGCGAAGGACCGTGGCAGTGGTCCGGCAGCGCTTCTGGTGGGCGTCTATGGAAGCCGACGTCCAGGAGTATGTCCAGGCCTGCACCACCTGTGCCAGGGGCAAAGCCGACCACCACAAGGCCCAAGGCCTCCTCCAGCCTCTGCCCGTGCCTCATCGCCCCTGGTCTCACATCGGCCTGGACTTTGTCACGGGCCTCCCGCTGTCCCAGGGCATGATTACCATCCTCACGATAGTGGACCGGTTCTCCAAGGTGGCCCACTTCGTGGCCCTCCCGAAGCTCCCGACGGCCCAGGAGACTGCAGACCTCCTGGTCCACCATGTCGTGCGTCTGCATGGGATTCCATTGGACATTGTCTCGGATCGTGGTCCTCAGTTCTCCTCCCAGGTCTGGAGGAGTTTCTTCAGGGAACTGGGGGCCACCGTCAGTCTCTCGTCTGGGTACCACCCCCAGATGAACGGGCAGGCAGAGCGGACGAACCAGGAACTGGAGCAGGCTCTCCGCTGCGTGACCTCCGTGCACCCGACGGCCTGGAGTGACCATCTGGCCTGGATCGAGTACGCTCATAACAGCCAAGTTTCATCTGCCACCGGCCTCTCCCCGTTTGAGGTGTGTTTGGGGTACCAGCCCCCATTGTTTCCGCTAGTGTAGGGAGAGGTTGGGGTGCCCTCGGTCCAGGCCCATCTGAGGAAGTGCTGTTGGGTGTGGCGTACCGCCCGCTCTGCCCTGCTCAGAGCCCGGACGAGGGCTAAGGCCCATGCAGACCGCCGGCGTTCCCCGGCCCCTGCATACCAGCCCGGGCAGGAGGTTTGGCTATCCACAAAGGACATCCCCCTGCAGGTGGAATCCCAGAAGCTCAACGACAGGTACATAGGACCTTTTGCCATACTCAAAGTCCTCAGTCCGGCCGCAGTGAAGCTGGTAGCTTCAGCTTCACTGCAGATTCATCCAGTGTTCCATATCTCACGGATCAAACCCTACCACACATCAACTCTCTGCACCCCCGGACCGGCGCCGCCTCCTGCCCGGATCATAGATGGTGAGCCTGCCTGGACCGTGCGCAGGCTCCTGGATGTCCGTCGAAAGGGCCGGGGGTTCCAGTATTTGGTGGACTGGGAGGGGTATGGACCCGAAGAACGTTCCTGGGTGAAGAGGAGCTTCATCCTGGACCCGGCCCTCCTGGCCGACTTCTACCGGCGGCACCCGGACAAGCCTGGTCGGGTGCCAGGAGGCACCCGTTGAGGGGGGGGTCCTGTTGTGTGGGCCGCTGAAGAGGAGGTACTGCTGGCCCACCACCACCAGATGGCGCCCTGCTTGGAGTGCGGGCTTCAAGCACGAGAGGGTGCCGGAGCCACTGGGAGTGACAGCTGTCACTCTTCATCAGCACCAGCTGTCACTCAGTCAACTCATCACCATCTCCATAAAGGCTGGACTGCGACTCCACCTCCTCGCCGAGAAATCAACTACCATTCAGGTAACTTCTCTGCTGAATCTGAAGACCTTGTGTAATAGTCTGATCTCATTTGCAGCCGTTTTCCTGTGACGGTGTCCTTATCTGTGGGATTGGCGTTTGGTGTGGACTGCGACGGCTTCGCCTCACACCCCAAACCAGATAAGTGGTTAAACAGGAGCTGCACGAGTGTGTGATTGGAGGTGGAGGTGCTCCCTCCTTAAAGAACACAGACTGTGGGATTACTGAGTGTGCAAACTCACACTCATCAATACTGTTTCTGTTCTCTGCCAGCAGTACCGGGTCTGCTGCTGAAGACAGTGGCCACCTGGGGCGCAGGGCTTGGCAGCTCCGGTGTTCTTCAGGTCCGTTGGTGGTGGAAGCTGTGTGGGATCCGGCTCTTCTCTCGCCAGACGTCTTCTATCTTCGAGCCTGCCCACACGTCACCTTGTGTATAATTGACATTCCACCATATTGTTTTTGTCTGTACTTCGTTGTGCGATTCACAACATTAAAGTGTTACTTTTTGGCTTATCCATTGTCCATTCATTAACGTCCCCTGTTGTGGGTCCGTGTCACGACACTTTCACAACAATAGTAACTCAGAATTGTGAGATAATAAGTCAGAATTGTGAGATAATATCTCGCAATTAATCAAAAAACCTTTTATTCAGTGGCTCAAACGGGCTTCCATACTTGGCTGTGTGGATTTTTACTTTAATATTTGTCTCACCTTGCAGCACGCCTTTGCACACATCTTGGATGTGCGTGTCTTTTTGATTCATCTTTGCAGCAAAACCAGGTCAGTGAAGCAGAGAAAAT
Organism: Thalassophryne amazonica; assembly: GCF_902500255.1. NCBI lineage: Eukaryota > Metazoa > Chordata > Actinopteri > Batrachoidiformes > Batrachoididae > Thalassophryne > Thalassophryne amazonica. The sequence goes on along the minus strand of NC_047107.1, from coordinate 8,808,965 downwards.
TAAAGTGATGTCCCGTGTGTGTGTGTGTGTGTGTGTGAGAGAGAGAGAAAGAGAGAGAAATAAATTCAAATTATCTCTTTACTAAATTATCAGATTAATTTATACATTTATCTATATCCCAGCTAACAATGGAACGTTGCCTAAAAGTTACATCAAAGTGGCAGTAACATTGTAGGAACGTTCATTTGTAGACTCTCCAGAATGTTCCTGGGATGTTGCCAAGAACGTTGCCAACCAACAAACCTAGAACGTTCCCAGGAGGTTGTGACACAACATTGCTGCAACGTTGTTGCAATGTCCCTCAACACGAAGAAACACTGTGAACCCTGCATGAGTCTGTAAATTGCAAGTTTATTACTTTAGAAGTATTATTACAATAGCAATGCATTAAGCCATGGACAAGTTCTCAGTAAATGGATTAGTTCTCATCCGCGCTCAAGGGCACAATTTAGAACTAGAAATTGGGGGGGACAAAGTGCGAGGCCCGCAGGGCCGAAGCCAATAGGCCGGGGGTCTGGGGGCTGCTTTAGGCCCCCAGAAGCCAACGGTTTCTAGATAATCTCAGATGCATTCTGAGCATCCAGAACAGTAATTTTAATGTTTTGAGAAGACCATAAAGTGGACACCATTTGACTTATGCAATTTGAAACTGTGGATATAAGTACTTTATTCTGAGAATAACCAGCTTTTCTGATTTCCTTTTCTAACTTTCAGAATTTAGTAAATTAGCATATGGTTCTTTGATACTTATGTGTAGACACTAGTCCCTAGAGGCAACTATTTTTGGTTTCAAATCTGGGCAAATGCAGTCCCAGAAAATTCCGAATGTGACAAACAAGAAACAGGTGTTGTAAACAAGTCTGTTATGTTTCGGATGCGGTTGGAGCACCGACCCAGCGTTTGAAAGGACCCAGCATAAAATAAGCAGAGCACGGTTCAAAAGGTAACAGAATTTAATAAACATAACAGTGAGTGACGTGCTAAACAACTAAAAAGTCCGCGGTCTGGTGAGGTGGAAACACGGCGCGCTCTCAACAGCGCAAACGGTCCGGAGCCACAGCAGTTCGGACCCAGGGACCCCGCCGACACCCCCCAGGTGGCTGCGACAAACCAAGTCTGTGAAGAAAGAAAACATGGAGGTGAGTCCAACTCCACACAGAGAGACACAACTCAAAGGTGCACGCAATCAGCAAACACTTCCTGGCTTAAATCTATACATCAGCTTCTCACCCTGCAGGCACGGAACAACTCAGTTCAAATCTCCACTGCAGCAGAAGCTGATTAGACAATTAGCATAACGTGACAGCTCAATACAACAAGGTGTGAGGAACACCAAATCCACTGTCATTACTTCATAAAAGTCACCAAAACCAAATTACCTCAGGAAGCGTGCTGAAGAGCGTGAGACCTCACCCAATCCTCCTTCACAGACTGTGGCGTCAAACCTGGAGCGGTCTCTGCGTCCGTGATGGTGAGATTGTTCTCCTGACGTTGATCTCACACGTCTGCTCACAAAGTCGAGTCTCTGGCAATCACACACTGTGCATTCAAGGTTTAAATGCAGCAATCTCTGATCAAGACAGAATACACCACAGCTGTGAGTCCTGATGACCTCCACGTGAAAACAAGCCTCAGGTGTTCAGGGTGAGGTCCTAATGCTCAGCCACTCAGTCCTGAATGCATACCACCTGGTGGGAGAAACAGAAAACAAAAACCAAGCCAGCCAAACACCCCAGCCCACAACAGTACCCCACCCTCACAGGAAGCCTCCCGGTGACCACCCGGACCTGGACCAGAAAAAACAAAGCCCCCCTCCAGGGACCATGGCTGGAATGTTGGCTGGGAACAAAAAACACCTCCTGCAGCTTCAGTTTCGGCTCCTTGTGCTGATGATCCAGCTGGGAAAGGCCCGTCTCCAGGAGCTGTGCGTTACTGTGCTCTGACGACAGCTCCATCATCAGCTGCTCCACCTGCAATGTTAATTTCTTCATGCAGTCATTGATCATCTCAATGTTGAGCTTCTCTAGTTCTTCCTTCAGCTGGATAATGCACGCTTCCAGCCGCCTCTTCTCTGTCAACAGGGAACTTTGTGCCGAGACTATCACTCTCATCCTGGAGCTCATCCTTTCTAACCCTGAGCCTGTCTGCAGTAGACTGCTCCGCAGCTGACACTCCAGTGCAGAGATATCCTTTGTTGACTTTAATGGTCTTGCCCTCTGTTTCATTTAGCAAACCTGTTAGAGTCTCCACCTCTGACTGCATCTTTGCGTTCATTCCTGTCGACTCTTACTTTAGTTGTTCACTTTGCATAATTTTGGCCAGGAGTTCTTGAACCTGTGCACTCAGCCTTCTTCCGACTGTGTGTTAAAGTCTGCTTAGTCATAAAACAAAAAAAGACAAACACAAACAACCATACCAACCCCCCTCCCCAGAGGACTGTCCCATCAAACCCCGGGAAGAGGAGAAAAGAAAAAACACAACCCAAACTTAAGCTTGCAAACAAAAAAAACTCTAACACCCCCCCGCGGACGACATGTAGGGACCAACACCCCCCAGAGGACATCCCGCCAGCTCCAGGAGTAATAACCACAGCCGAGGTCCCTCTGGGATCCAAAGTCACCCACGGGCACTCCCAGCGCCTCCCAGAGGACCATTCCATCAAACCCCAGTAGACGTCCCCCCTCATGACTAACAGACCCAGCCCCGGCCGTCTACGGCTAGATGGACCTACAGCCCTTCCCCCCCAGAGGACACCACAGTCACACCCTGAGGGCGGAAACTGGGGGGAAAAAAAAGGAAAAAAAACATACAAACAAAACAACAACCCCAACCCCACCCCCTCAGCGCAGTGGAAACTGGAAGTACGTCCAGTATCCCCAACCACGACTATACCCCAAAAGTCAACCGGGAGGAGTGGAACAGCGGTAATGGCGTACGGCACAAGACGGCGCCACCCCTCCGACTTTTAACCCAGCCACCAGCTGCGGGTATATTCCACTGCCCCAAACCTCAGCTACGCCGATGGCATACGGCTCAAAGGCGCGCTGAAGCCGGAGGTGGAACAGGGAATCAACAAAAAAAAAAACACCCCGAACCCCCCCCCCCCCTCCCGGATGCAGAGGTTATCTGGGAAACGCCCAGCACAACCAAACTGCACCACTCCAGCAACGCCGACAACATACAGCTCACACGGCTGGGGCCAGAGGAGAAGACAGGGAAGTAAAGAAAATAAAAAAAAATACCCCAACCCCCCCCCCCCCCCTCCCGGGTGCAGAGGTTACCTGGGAAACGCCCAGCATAACCAAACTGCACCACTCCAGCAACGCCGACAACGTACGGCTGACACGGCTGGAGCCAGAGGAGAAGAGAGGGAACAGCAAAAACAAAAAAAAAGAAAAAAAAAAAAAACAACCCAATTACCCCCCCCCCCCCCCCCCCATCACCCCCCAGAGGACCGTCCCATCAAACCCTGGGAGGTGAAACCAAAAGAAATAAAAAAGAAAGACCAACAGACAAACATAAAGTCACCTGGGTCCATGCCATGCTCCAGACAGCCTGTATTTCAACTCCACCAGACCACTGACAGTGCTATAATCCACAAAAACAACAAATTAACCCCTGATAAAAACACCACATACTAAAACAAGAAACAGATAATAGACCAATAAAAAAAAACTAACATTGGCCTACATCGTCAAGTGCAAAGAATGGAAAAACGTATTTTCCATCCTTTTACCCTAGACGGTAATGTGACTCTGTCACCAACAGAGGGAGCCAAAGTGCCAAATAAGAAAATCCCTGTGGTAACAGAGTAAAAACCAATACACACTGCTGTAAACGACAGCAGGTTATACCAAACAGCTTAAAGTGCAAACTAAATACCACCGGGGCTGCTACAACAGGCGTCGGAGCCAGCTGCACGGGAGGAGATGGGGCTACAGCCGTAACAGCGGGGTGCGACACGACCCAAGCTGTAAACTCCGCCATGCGCGCACCAACGTGCACAACCCGGGCGGAGAGCACCCGCAACTGATCCCGGATCAACTCCAACATCTGCAGCAGCCTTCCTGGCAAAAATACCGTCTCTGCTTCCGCTGGTCCATTGTTAAATGGCCAGAGACTACTGTTATGTTTCGGACGCGGTCGGAGCACCGACCCAGCGTTTGAAAGGACCCAGCATAAAATAAGCAGAGCACGGTTCAAAAGGTAACAGAATTTAATAAACATAACAGTGAGTGACGTGCTAAACAACTAAAAAGTCTGCGGTCTGGTGAGGTGGAAACACGGCGCGCTCTCAACAGCGCAAACGGTCCGGAGCCACAGCAGTTCGGACCCAGGGACCCCGCCGACACCCCCCAGGTGGCCGCGACAAACCAAGTCTGTGAAGAAAGAAAACATGGAGGTGAGTCCAACTCCACACAGAGAGACACAACTCAAAGGTGCACGCAATCAGCAAACACTTCCTGGCTTAAATCTATACATCAGCTTCTCACCCTGCAGGCACGGAACAACTCAGTTCAAATCTCCACTGCAGCAGAAGCTGATTAGACAATTAGCATAACGTGACAGCTCAATACAACAAGGTGTGAGGAACACCAAATCCACTGTCATTACTTCATAAAAGTCACCAAAACCAAATTACCTCAGGAAGTGTGCTGAAGAGCGTGAGACCTCACCCAATCCTCCTTCACAGACTGTGGCGTCAAACCTGGAGCGGTCTCTGCGTCCGTGATGGTGAGATTGTTCTCCTGACGTCGATCTCACATGTCTGCTCACAAAGTCGAGTCTCTGGCAATCACACACTGTGCATTCAAGGTTTAAATGCAGCAATCTCTGATCAAGACAGAATACACCACAGCTGTGAGTCCTGATGACCTCCACGTGAAAACAAGCCTCAGGTGTTCAGGGTGAGGTCCTAATGCTCAGCCACTCAGTCCTGAATGCATACCACCTGGTGGGAGAAACAGAAAACAAAAACCAAGCCAGCCAAACACCCCAGTCCACAACACAAGTCAATGCTGCTAAAAATACAAACTTGCAAAAACAAAGATACTATTCTGATATGGTTTTGCACATAAGTGTTGTGTGGGCTGCCAGAAGAGGAGATACTGCTGCTTTGCAAATTTCTACAGGAGGTTCATTAAAGGCTACAGTCAGGTAGTTAGCCCCCTGACAGCCCTGACCTCTCCTAAAGTCCCCTTCACCTGGTCGGATCGGTGCGAAGCCGCGTTCAAGGAGTTGAAACGACGGTTCTCGACTGCACCAGTGCTGGTGCAGCCCGACCTTAGCCGCCAGTTTGTCGTTGAAGTGGACGCCTCTGACTCAGGGATAGGAGCCGTGCTATCCCAGAGCGGAGAGACCGATAAGGTCCTTCACCCGTGTGCCTATTTTTCCCGCAGGTTGACCCCGGCTGAACGGAACTATGACGTCGGCAATCGAGAACTCCTTGCGGTGAAAGAGGCGCTTGAGGAGTGGAGACACCTGTTGGAGGGAGCCTCTGTGCCATTCACGGTTTTCACTGACCATCGGAACCTGGAGTATATCAGGACCGCCAAGCGGCTGAACCCCAGGCAAGCCCGCTGGTCACTGTTCTTCGGGCGTTTTGACTTCCGGATCACCTACCGCCCCGGGACCAAGAACCAGAGATCGGATGCCTTGTCCCGGGTGCACGAAGATGAAGTCAAGACTGAGCTGTCGGATCCACCGGAGCCCATCCTTCCGGAGTCCACTATCGTGGCCACCCTCACCTGGCATGGAGCCCGGACCCCTGAACAGGGCCGAAGAACAGACTCTACGTCCCACCAGAGGCAAGAGCTGCAGTCTTGGATTTCTGTCACGGTTCCAAGCTCTCTTGTCATCCGGGGGTGCGAAGGACCGTGGCAGTGGTCCGGCAGCGCTTCTGGTGGGCGTCCCTGGAGGCCGACATTCGGGAATACATCCAGGCCTGCACCATCTGTGCCAGGGGCAAGGCAGACCATCAAAAGGCACAAGGACTTCTCCAGCCGCTTCCTGTGCCTCATAGCCCCTGGTCCCACATTGGCCTGGATTTTGTCACGGGCCTCCCGCCGTCCCAGGGTATGACGACCATCTTCACGATAGTGGACCGATTCTCCAAGGCGGCCCACTTCTTGGCCCTCCCGAAGCCCCCTACGGCCCAGGAGACTGCTGACCTCCTGGTCCACCATGTTGTCCGTCTGCATGGGATACCAACTGACCCAGGACGTCGTGAGAGAACAGAGAACTTTCAGAAGAGGTCAGAATCAGCAGTTTATCCGGACATTCCACTGTTAAAGGAGATTTTTTTTTAATGAAAGACGTGCGGACAGATTGGCGCGTCGGCTCGCAGCCGGCGCGGCGCGCCCGCCACAGGAAAAACACCTCCGTGTTGATAACCATTTGTAAAATCCAGGTGGCTTTTGGTGGCTTTCAGTTGAGTGAGTATCTGAGAAATTGTTTAACAGCAGGGCATGTTCCAACTTGTCCTTAAGGCTTCCAACGGAGGTGTTTTTCCTGCGAGCCGACGGGCCAATCCGTCCGCACGTCTTTCATTAAAAAAAATCTCCTTTAACAGTGGAATGTCCGGATAAACTGCTGATTTCGACCTCTTCTGAAAGTTCTCTGTTCTCTCACGACGTCCTGGGTCAACAGAGGCTTAAATTTGGAGGTTTTCAGCTTGAAACAGGATGACGACGTCGCCTCGGAGCGCTGCGCGACGTCCCGCTCCGTGGGAAGTCCTTACAGCGATAGAAACAATCCAAAATCTCTCATCAGCCGTTAAAATTTTCACCGAAAACCAGCTTAATTTGTCGAATGGTGTCCACTCGGATGTGCCTCACAGTTTTGGAAAAAATTTTGATGAAGCACAGCGCCAGTCTCTCAGCAACTTCTCAGACAAAGGAATTCTGATGAGGGGGCTGGACCACTCCTCCCACAAGGCGTGCTCACAGGCGAATGACGTCACCGACAAGCGTGAAAAAACTCTCGCATGCCCACGAGGGTTCAAGCTTGGCTGATGTAATCACACATGATTCAAATCCATATGGTTTTTTAAAAAAAATAATAAGGTCGGATACTTTTCTAATAGACCTCGTATTTACTGAATCTGTCAAAATACATGTCTACCCTCAGTCTCCTGCTCCCAGCATTTTTGTCATTGTAGGATAAATTTCCTCCATACGATACACTTACCCTCTGCTTTGGAAAGATTGATACTGATGTCTAAGTTTTCTTTTGTTACAGATTTTTTGGCCAACCTATCCACCTTCTCATTTGTTGGGATACCTATATGCACTGGAACCCACAACAGTGTTATCTCAATCCGTTTCCTTGCCACATCCCTAATCACCAAAAGAATGTCATAAATGAGGTCTTGCCGACTCCTGGATGAACTTGTCCCAATACTATTGATAGCTGACACAGAGTCACTGCACACCAACACGTTACAATGATAAATGTGTGATGTCCATTGGACTGCCATTAGAATAGCAAATAACTCTGTGAATACATTCGGGAAATCTTATCTTCTATAGCATGATTCAGTGTTCCATCCTTGGACTACAAAAGCTGCTCCAGTAGTGCCTGTGTCTGGATTTTTTGACCCATAAGTAAAAAGTAAAACATGTTCCTGGTACCTCTGTGTAACATACTCATGAAATACTTTGACCAGGACTCTGTTATTATTTGCGTCCTTAAGTTCTAGTAGTGCAAGATCAACCTTGGGTATTTCTAACTGCCACAAAGGAACAGGAGGCTACAAAACTCCTGGACAGAAGACTTTGTCATGCAATTTTAATTCCTTTGCTACTACCTCTCCGGACCATCCAAAGCTTGAAAATTTGGCCACTTCTCTCTCCTAGTTTGGCTGAATCACTACTTTATCCGGGTGATTAACTCTCTAACCCATCAGGTTTATCTACTAATTAGCCTGAAGTTCCTCTAGATGCAAGCCAAGTGGCATTTCTCAGGGCCGCCACTACAATTACGCACAATACGCAACATGTGTAGGGCATCAGATGTCTGGGAGGGCACCAAAATACCTTGATAAAAAATAAATGAATGCCATTGCAGCTAAGAAAAGTATTATTTTTATTTGATTGATTGATATTGTAGCGATCGCTGGGCCGGTCACTAAAGGTGCTTTTCTACTTCACAAAAGTAGCACTACTTGGCTCAACGCTACTCGTTTTTATTACTTTTCCACGAGGGTTAGTACCTGGTACCGACTGTAAATTGTTGTGCTGCAATGCACCATGGGAGTTCAGGGTTTGGGGGTTTTAAATGTTGTTATTGTGGTTCATGTTAGTTTAACATTGATGTTAGTGTTATTGATTTATTGTGTTTTTGTAGTTGAGTTGATTTAGTCAGTTTTGTTAAGTGTCATGTTGTCACCATCAGTGAAAAATGTATTGTGTTTGATGTCTTCTGCCACTGTTCTGTGTTGTTTCCAGGTACTAGTTAACGACATGTTGCAGGACTTTCTTAATCAGTTTGTTTTTGTTTATCTTGACGATATACTGATTTTTTTTTTTCTCCGGATTCTCAAACTCACACCAAGCACATTCGTCTTGTTCTCCGATTGTTGGAGAACCGCCTATTTGTCAAAGCCGAGAAGTGCGGGTTCCACCTCGACACGGTTTAATTTTTGGGGTTCATCATATCCCATAATCAGGTCAAACCAGATCCAGCCAAGGTCAAGGCTGTTGTTGACTGGCCAGCTCCATCCTCAGTAAAACAGTTACAACAGTTCCTCAGGTTCGCAATCTTTTACAGATGTTTCATCCGTGGATTTAGTCAGGTGGCAGCTTTCCTCACTGCACTCACATCCACCAAATCCGTGTTTCAGTGGAGCCCTCAGGCCGATGCCGCTTTTGCTCTGCTTAAAGAGCGGTTCGCAACTGCACCTATTCTGATTCACCTGGATAGTCAGCTCATAGTCAAGGTAGATGCTTCTGACTCTGGGATAGGTGCGGTCTTATCCCAGAGATCAGAGAAAGACAACCGTGTACATCCCTGTGCATATTTTTCGCGGCGTCTGTCCCCCACTGAGAGAAATTATGACGTGAGTGACTGGGAACTCCTGGCAATGAAGGAAGCGCTAGCCAAGTGGAGACACTGGTTGGAGGGGGCTGCAGTTCTGTTCATCGTTTGGACAGACCACCGTAATCTGGAATACATTAAGTCTGCCAAACGACTGAACTCCCGGCAAGCCAGGTGGTCCCTGTTTTTGGGAGGTTCAACTTTACCATCTCTTTCACACCAGGCAGCAAGAACATTAAGCTGGATGCCTTGTCTCATCAGTTCACTTCCTCCAAGGAGCCACACAACATGTCAGAGACCATCCTTCCCCGATCCATGGTTGTGGGGGCGCTGACCTAAGATGTCAAGCGAGCTGTCCAGGAAGCCCTCACCCACCATCCAGATCCTGGGGGAGGGCCGCCGGACGGCTTTTTGTTCCACGCGAGACCCGATCACAAGTGCTCCAGTTTCGTCATTCATCCAAGCTGGCTTGCCATCCCAGGGTTCATCGCACCATGGAACTACTCTGTCACTGCTTTTGGTGGCCTACAGTCCAAGCGGACGTGAGAGTTCGTACAGGCGTGCTCCATCTGCGCCTGGGGCAAGACTCCTCATTAACCACCCGCCGGACTCCTTCAACCGCTCCCGATTCCCGGCCGCCCTTGGTCACATATCGGGATGGATTTCGTCACCGGACTTCCTCCATCCCAGGGCTACACAGCAGTCCTCACAATCGTGGATCGGTTCTCCAAGGCAGCCCACTTTGTGCCCCTGCTGAAGATACCATCTGCCCAGGAGACCTTCTTGTCCACCACGTGGTCCGGCTGCATGGCATACCCCTGGATATTGTATCTGACCGAGGGCCTCAGTTCACATTGCAAGTCTGGCGGAGCTTCTGTGCTACTCTTGGGGCCTCGGTCAGCCGGTCATCCAGGTTCCATCCCAAAACCAACGGGCAGGCAGAACAGGCTAATCAAGACCTGGAGACCACCCTCCGGTGTGTCTCTGCTGCCCACCCGACAGACTGGTGCCGACACCTACCTTGGGTGGAGTATGCCCACAATTCACAGGTATCGTGGGCCACTGGACTCTCTCTCTTTGAAGCCTCCCTAGGCTACCAACCCCCTCTGTTCCCTTCACAAGAAACTGACATAACAGTTCCTTCTGTTCAGCTTCACCTCAGGAGGTGCTGTCGGGAGTGGAAAACCGCCCGTTCTGCCCTGCTGAAGTACCAGACCCGGACGCGGGGCCATGCTGACTGGCACCGGACATCCACCTCCAACTATCAACCCGGGCACAAGGTGTGGCGTTCATCGCGGGACATTCCCCTCCAGTTGGACTCGCCCAAACGATCAGTGGCAGAAACCACTGATCTATGTTATATATATTGGGGGAGGTGATGGTCTAGTGGTTAAGGTGTTGGGCTTGAGACCAGAAGATCCTCGGTTCAAATCCCCACCTGACTGGAAAATCACTAAGGGCCCTTGGGCAAGGTCCTTAATCCCCTATTGCTCCCAGTGTGTAGGGAGCGCCTTGTATGGCAGCACCCTGACATCGGGGTGAATGTGAGGCATAATTGTAAAGCTCTTTGAGCATCTGATGCAGATGGAAAAGCGCTATATAATTGCAGTCCATTTACCATATATATATATATATATATATATATATATATATATATATATATATATATATATATATATATATATATATAGAGAGAGAGAGAGAGAGAGAGAGAGAGAGAGAGAGAGAGAGAGAGAGAGAGAGAGATTGTGGCAGAAACCACGTATTTTATCTCTCTGTCCTTGACTTGACTGCAGCTCACGTTGCTCTCTTTTCTTCAGCTTGCCTCTATTTCGGTTTGTATGATATTTAAAGTTAATTGGTGAACTTGGTGCATTTGGCAAGACAGAGCTGAAAACGGCTCGTGTCGCGAAGGTCACTGCCTCCATTCTGGTCGGGTTTTTTTTTTTAAACTGTATGCTTGCTGTTCGTTTGACTGGTGATATAAAGTCAGTTGGAAAACTTTGCTCGTACTGAATACGGTGCTTTTGAGAATAACAAAGTAAACAAGGCTGACATATTATTTCCCCGTTTGCCATCACTGAATGTTTGCATGAATCACGAAGTTCACACCGATCATGTTGGGGGAGGTGATGGTCGAGTGGTTAAGCGTTGCGCTTGAGACCAGAGGATCCTCGTTTCAAATCCCAGCCTGACCGGAAAATCACTAATGGCACTTGGGCAAGGTCTTTAATCCCCTAGTTGCTCCTGGTGTGTAGTGGGCGCCTTGCATGGCAGCACCCAGAAATCGGTGTGAATATGAGGCATTGAGGCATAAAGCGCTTTTGAGCATCTGATGCAGATGGAAAAGCACTATATAAACTGCAGTTCATAAAAATTTCCTGTTAAGCCACGCCCACTTTTGGTTTAGGCCCCGCCCACTCCAAGTACAGATACGGATACAGATCATTTAGATGGTTGAACAGATACAGATACAGATAGTGGTGTACTCATTCATCCCTAATTCATTCATACATACATAAAACCCATAACAGTTAATAAAATAAAAGTATATTGTATTTTGATTTTTTTTTCAATAATAAATAAATTGATTGTTCTTTTGGTGAGCCAGTTCTTGGAATAAAAACTGTGTGACCCTGTTTTTAAAAAGAGGCTTCGATTCACAAACTGTAATTTGAGGAGGTGGACCATTAAATAGTTTAGCTCCAGTGGACTTGAAGGAAGAAGCCCCACAAGTCTTTACCTGAGGAATGACAAGAGACAAGGTACTTGACTGAGTATTAATACTGTGCTGCGCAGCTGTAAATTTAGAAGTGACCAAGTAATTTGGGGCTTGTTAATTCACTCTATTAAACATATGATTTAATTTTAATTATTGAACTCTGAGCTCAACGGGCAACATATTGACCATTCTAAATTCAGCCAGGCCTATGTGGGTCCGGGGTTGTGCAGAGAGCAGAAAGCAAATGATCTTGTTCTGTATAATCAATAATCAGGGGAGGTGATGGTCTAGTGGTTAAGGTGTTGGGCTTGAGTCCAGAAGATCATGGCTTCAAATCCCCACCTGACTGGAAAATCACTAAGGGCCCTTGGGCAAGGCCTTTAATCCCCTATTGCTCCCGGTGTGTAGTGAGCACCTTGTATGGCAGCACTCTGACATCGGGGTGAATGTGAGGCATAATTGTAAATTTCTTTAAGCGTCTGATGCAGATGGAAAAGCGCTATATAAATGCAGTCCATTTACATTTCCATAATCTGCAACCTCCCTTGATTACGCCTGGTCAGGCCAGAATACCAGGCTACACTGGCACAGTCCATGTGGCACTGTATCAAGGCTGATGGAAGAAGTTTTCTCATATGCAAATCCAAATCTTTGGCCCGTCTGTATAAGAACTTTAATTTTGCATTTGACTTGCTGATGGCTTTGTCAGCTATAAGATCACCAGATTTTACACAGGATTTACACATAATTTTATTTTACCAGCACGTGTTACATTTAATGTGTCTTTCCAGTCAGGTGTTTAAAGACATTAATAATATACCTGTTATAATGTGATTGTGCCATCATAACATACTGTATGTTATAGAGATATAAATTGTGAAATGTTTGCTCAACTATGGACTGTTATGACCATAGCTCTACAAAATGAAGGGGATTTGGGGGCTTCAAAGGTTTTTATTTAAAAACAAGATCATCATAAAACCAAGTTCAGTGGTGTCTGTTCCTCTTCTCGCCAGTTTTAGAAAAGACTCACACAGGAACAGAAGCTTATATGAATAAAGATTTTGGCCAGCTTGCAAAAAGTTGGATAAAACGCTGCCTATCACAACTTGTTAATGGTTGTGGCAGGATGTAAATGCAGGACTCTGACTCAAAGCTCTGTAAGTAAAAGCAGTTTACTGGGATGGTAAACTGGTAGGCAGTCCAACAAGATAAATAAAACCAAGTGCATCAGGCAATCACATGGTCGAGGGTACAGGCAGGTGGTCAATAAACACGGGAGGCAAGCAGGTCAAGAACAATGGATATAGAGCTGGAGAGAAGGCATAGAACACATCAATCTGGCGATGGAGCGGAGCAAAATGAACCGTATAAGAACACCCAGATGATGAGCTGCAAATTGAGAACAGGTGAGTGTGGAAAACACCAGAAGGGGGCGTGGCTAGGGAGAGAGAGAGACACCCACCAACAAGACAGACAAGAGACTCTGCGGGTCACAGAGCTTTCTCTTATCGTGCCCCTGTTCTGTGGAATGGTCTCCCTGCGTCAATAAAACAGATTCTGTGGAGATTTTCAAGTCCAGACTTAAGACGCACTTATTTTCCCTTTCATATGGCTAGCATACTGGTGCAGTTTTGTTTTACGCTGTTTACTCTTTTAATTCACGTTATTAGTGACTGGAGCAGGCTGTGGCCTCAACTTTACCTAAATTCTGGGTCTTTTAGTGAAGTTTAGGGCTAGTGGCCGGCGATCACCTTAATATTTCTCTGTTTTTCTTGTTGTTCAATGCTGGCAAATTATACAGTATTTGTTGTCTTTCTGATGCCTGATTCTGTTTTTTCTCTGTTTAAGGTGCAGCTCCATCCAGAGATGAGGGTTGTGTTTGTGTTGGCAACCCTCCTGTCCTGTGCGCCAACAGCATTTCTTGTATATTTGTCCGTGAATTGTTCTGTAACTTATGTTTGTAGCATGGCCCAAACAGAGGATCACCCCTTTGAGTCTGGTCTGCTTGAGGTTTCTTCCTCAGAGGGAGTTTTTCCTTACCACTGTTGCTCTGGGGGTTGGTAAGGTTAGACCTTACCTGTGTGAAGCGCCTTGAGGCACCTCTGTTGTGATTTGGCGCTATATAAAGGAAATAAATTGAAATTGAATAGAGCTTTTTGGAATCAACTCCACTTATCATGTTTAGAGGATGAGAACAACCCCAAGACCTTACCTGTGTGAAGCACTTTGAGGCAACTCTGTTGTGATTTGGCACTATATAAATGAAAATAAATTGAAAAAAATTGAAATTGAAGAGAAATAGAGACAGAAAATACCCAAGCAGGCAAAATCCCAACAAGAGCATAAACAAACGGAAAGACAATCCAAAACAAGAACATACCTGAGCAGGGACATAAAACTGGACCAACACCAATCCTGACACTGCCTCCATCCTCCCTATCTCTCCTTGCAAATTCACTGGAGAAAATGGTTCTGGGGAGCATTAGCATGGCTAAAACCCTTCAGCTTCCTCCAGAAGCTGAAGGGTCCAGTCCTCCCAACCAGGGCCCTCTTCACCCCCAGCCATTTTAATCATTTTTTCATTATTTGCCTCTTACAAATAATAGATGAGCTTACTGAAATATTTTGGAAAAAGGAAGGATCATGGATGTGGAGAGGAGAACAATCAAACACAGTTTCCCTTCCATTATTATTCTTATTAGTAATGGAGGACTGTTTTTTTTTTAAATTAGGGTTAGGGTGACAAAAAATTTTCATCTTAGTCCATGGGCCAAGTAGGTTTTCGGTACCACTTAAGGGGGGGGGGAAAAAACGACACTTAGAATCCAGTCTCAGTGTACCACGGCCTACACAAAAATGTATGATAGCCATCCCAGGGTGGTAGCTGTAGCCAGGTAGGGGTCAATGAAGAATTACACAGAGGTCAAACTTTAAAAATGCTCCAATCATGTTGAAAACTATATCACATTACTTGTCTGATCATAATGATTCAAAAAACATATAGTTTGGACTATCTATGACGGAATGTTCTGGAGTTATGGGGAAAAAACAGCAAAAATGGTGACAAAGGTCAATTTCAGTTTGTGCAGGGGTCAAATATTAAAGTTGCTCCAATTTCAGTAAAGAAATTATGCAAATTATTGTTTGTTTTTTGTTAATAGGGTTCTAAAATGGAATAGTTTGCACCATCTGCCATGCTTAGTTATCATGTTACAGGGTAACATATGTCACATGTAAATAGAATCCAATGGATGTTGACCTTGTTTGACCTTTACTTTGGAGACAAAACATTCAACACAGTCAAAACTATTCCATTTATTGATCCTTTTATTTCAACCAATAATTTCCATCAATTTTTGATGAAATTGGAGCAACTTTAACTTTTGACCCCTGTACAAACTGAAATTGACCTTTGTCACCATTTTTGCTGTTTTTACCCCATAACGCCAGAACATTCCATCATAGGTAGTCCAAACTATACCTTTTTGGAATTGTTATGATCAGACAAATAATGTGATGTAGTTTTCAACATGACTGGAGCATTTTTCAAGTTTGACCTCTGTGTAATTCTTCATTGACCCCTACCTAGCTACAGCTATCACCCTGGGATGGCTATCATACATTTTTGTGTTGGCCACGATACACTGTTTTTTCCCTTTAAGTGGTACCGATTAGGTCAAAATTCATGACTGGCTCATGGACTATCTCATTCTCACTCCAACCAACATCCCACAGTTGGCAACCCTGGGTTTGACCAATACAACTTTATTTTAGATTATATAAACATTTAGAAAGCAGACATACATTTTTAATTCCAACTCTATATTTGAGAACTATCTATTTAAAGTTTTTTTTCATGAACACTTTTCCCCCATTTTCTCCAATTTTTCAATGTTCAGCATCTTCAGTGTTCTCCACATGATGGACAGAGTGTAACTGTGTGCTTTCTGCAGATGTAATTCCTGCCTTTCACTCAAGAGGAACTTGTTTTACTGTCCTCTTGGGAGGGACAGACCTGGCATAGTTTCTGTTTCTTTACACCTGTATCCACTGGGTCATTGTCTTCAGTCTGTGAAATCTCTTTGTCTGCATCACTACCATCATTCAAAATCTGTGATAAAGTTTCTTCAGCTGTAAACCTTGTGGAGATCAATTTTAGTGTGTTTGTCAAAGAGATGACATGAGAACAAGGTAGAGAAAGTTTCTCCTCTACACACACCTGGGTCTCTGAAGTACTCAAAATACAAATAATTGAGCAATCAAATAAAGTACATCAAAGAGATATGTTTATTTTAGATCTGAACAGCTATTTACCCACATTAACGTGTCTGGGTGCAAAATGACCCGCAACATCATCTTTGTATACAAATTCATTCCACTACACAAAGTGTCCAGATTTTCACCCACCAGTTCATGACCTTAGATCAATCAATCAATCAATTTTTTTTATATAGCGCCAAATCACAACAAACAGTTGCCCCAAGGCTCTTTATATTGTAAGGCAAGGCCATACAATAATTACGGAAAAACCCCAACGGTCAAAACGACCCCCTGTGAGCAAGCACTTGGCTACAGTGGGAAGGAAAAACTCCCTTTTAACAGGAAGAAACCTCCAGCAGAACCAGGCTCAGGGAGGGGCAGTCTTCTGCTGGGACTGGTTGGGGCTGAGGGAGAGAACCAGGAAAAAGACATGCTGTGGAGGGGAGCAGAGATCGATCACTAATGATTAAATGCAGAGTGGTGCATACAGAGCAAAAAGAGAAAGAAACAGTGCATCATGGGAACCCCCCAGCAGTCTACGTCTATAGCAGCATAACTAAGGGATGGTTCAGGGTCACCTGATCCAGCCCTACCTATAAGCTTTAGCAAAAAGGAAAGTTTTAAGCCTAATCTTAAAAGTAGAGAGGGTGTCTGTCTCCCTGATCTGAATTGGGAGCTGGTTCCACAGGAGAGGAGCCTGAAAGCTGAAGGCTTAGATAAGGGAAAAGCCACAAAATGTCATGAAGAAAAAGAATGGATAACCAGTACTTTGGTAAACACAAAAACTGAAATGGGCCAAATTGACCCTTGACATAATAGGAGGGTTAATAAATGACTTATGTGAAGCCACACATCCTGATAATATTAAAAACTGCATGTCATAGCCCTTCTCACTGATGGATAAAACTACAATTTGTTAACTTGCACCTCATCAGAAATAAAAAACAACAATAAAAAAAATAAATAAATAATAAACATACTTTTATTTAGGACATTGAAATGTGCTCTTTTCAGAAATTTGAGTGGCGTTCACGCGACTGATCGTTTTACTGCTGTGATTATATACTCAATCATCTTTATACTTATATTTAATAGTTTTGTGTTACAAATCAATACATATGGCTTAGTAACATAAGACTGCGCCACACCACGGCGCTCTAATCAAGCGTCCTGCGCCACTCCATCCCGCATAAAGGTGGAACGATGAATTGTTTGAAAAATTAAAAAACAAGCAAAAACTTACCTTCTAGCTCGTACTGCCCTTTTTCCAAAGCCTTCCTCGCTACCCTCTTCTAGTTTTTGGTAAAACCAGAGGGGTAAATGTAATACTTCAAGTACAGCTTAATTGCCTTCATCAGTTCATTGTGGTCACGAACAGTTGTTCCATTATCCAAAACTCCATCATCCAAAACTCTCTCTTCGGTGGCATCCATTATCACTAGATATATCTGTCAAGAACGAGATCGTCTTATTCCTTCGGCAGCAAAGTGAGAAACCCAAGGGGGACTCATTTTCCTGAAAATAAACAATACGCATCACTAATGTTGCACGCATGTGCAGATGCAGAAGGCGGACCGATTTTTAGGGAGGCCGTTCGGTCTGCAACACTAGTATCTTGCCAAAAGATGAACAAGAGAGACTACAATGAGGAACGACCACCATGAAGAGGGACTAACGGGCAAGGGAACTTACTATATTCATGCCAAATTTGGAGGCAAAAAAGCACAATTTGTGACCAACAAAGAGGTTTTTTTTTTATTGTTTGACCTTCCTCTTGCCTTGACCTTTGATCTTGACATTAATAACAATAATAATAATACTGTTATGTGTCGACGCGGGTTGAGGAGCGGACCTGCGTTTGACTGAACCCAGCGCTAAATAACTAGAAAGCGGTTCCAAAAACAAAACATTTATTCCCCTTTCGTGCAATAATTGTGTACAACATAAAAGTGCGTTTATCTGGCGGAGTGAAGGACGGCGCGCTCTCCAGCGCCTAAAGGGATCGAAGCCCGGCGCTTCTGGACTCACGTTCACCGCCAAACACCCCCCAGGTGGACACGACAAACCGACTCTGCGAAGGATAGAAAAGGTGAGGTAAGTCAGCAGCTACAACCAATATCCTTCAAAGGCACACACTATCAGCAACACATTCAGGTCTGAATTTAAGCTTTATGTAAATGAGCAGCTTCTCACAACAGGTGGAGGATCGTCAGTCCGCATGCCACGGCAGTGAGAAGCAAACTGCACAACTCTTATCAATATTCACATATACTGCGTAACAAAATACCAAATTACTGTTAACACTTATTCAGACAATTAATCACCTCTGATGTGTGCTGACAGCATGTGTCCCTCACCTGTCCTCCTTCACAGGCACGATGTGTCAAACCCAGGCGCGGTCCTCAGCGTCTCACAAACGAACATCACAAGGTCGAGTTCCCGGCAATTCTGCTTGAATCACACATAGCTTAAATGCAGAACGCCATCTCATTATCTGCTTCAGCTGAAAGTCTTTAAGGTTGCATGTGAGCACCATCCACAGGTGCTGCACATTACGTTGATGAGGGTGAAGGACTCTTCTGCCAGCACCTTCTCCACAGACAATAAATCAGTTTGCATACCACCTGGAGAGCAAAGAAAAGAAAAGAACACCCAAATGTCCAGCCAAACCCCCCAACACACAACAAATACATTCCATTTCAAAAAATTCAAGGACACCATTACAATGCAGCAATAAGCAGATTTAAAAGCATAGCCAATAAACAAATTATATATAATTAAAACCTTAAAAGGACCAGTTAAAAATAAATTGTTTCTGTGTAGGCTCTCAGTTGTCCAGGTGGTTTCCATAGTAGAGAAGCTTGAATCTTCGACTGGACTGGGTTGCTTGACACAAGGACGTTTCGCTTCAAATTGCAGAAGCTTCCTCAGCTAAAATTCTTGCTCTGGTGGTCTGACTTCTTCTCTACAAGAGTCAAGACAGAAGTCAGACCACCAGAGCAAGAATTTTAGCTGAGGAAGCTTCTGCAATTTGAAGCGAAACGTCCTTGTGTCAAGCAACCCAGTCCAGTCGAAGATTCAAGCTTCTCTACTATTAAAAATAAATTATATAACAATTTAAAACAAGACAGAATTTATGCAGTGAATGAGTGGAACTCATGGTGAATAGGCTTTCTTGAACAGGTGGGTTTTGATGCATGTGTTATGTGTCGGACGCAGCTCGGAGAACCGACCAGCGTTTGAAGGACCCAGTATGAAATAAGCAGAGCACGGTACAAAGGCTAACTGAATTTAATACATAACAGTGAAAATGTAATAACAGAAAGGTGCGGCCTGGCGTGGTGTGCTCCCAGCAGCGCTAACGGTCCGGAGCCAGAAGCTGTTTCGGACCCAAGGACCCCGCCGACACCCCCCAGGTGGCCGCAACAACCGAGTCTGTGAAAGAAGGAACCATTATGTGAGTCCACACTCTACACACAGAACACTTAAAGGTGTACAAACAGCAAACACTTCCTGGCTTGATTACTGATCAGCTTCCCAACCTGCAGGCATGGAACATCCCGTTCACAAAACTCCACCGCAGTGGAAGCTGATACATGACTAACAAACAGCTCAATACAATAAGGTGTGAGGGACACCACATTTACTGACTGTATAACTGTTAGTCACAAAATCTAACGTACCTCAGGAAGTGTGCTGACGAGCGTGAGACCTCACCCCCTCCTCTTTCACAGACCGTGCATCAAACCTGGACGTTTCTCAGCATCCGCTGCTGATGAGATGGCTCCCGAGACGACGATCTCACCCGTCTGGTCACAAGGTCGAGTCTCTGGCAAATACACACTGTGCACTCCAGTCTTAAATGCCAACATGCTCCAATCCATCCAGATGCACCTCAGCTGTGAGTCCTGATGAGTCGCAGGTGATCAGGGTGAGGTCCTGACAGCCTCAGCAACACAGCCACTCAGTCCCAAATGCACGCCACCTGGGAGGAAAACAAAAAGACAAACAAACCGGCAGCCAGGCCCCCCCAGCCATATAACAGTACACCACCCTCACGGGAAGCCTCCCGGCGACCACACACACCTGGCCCAGGAGAAACACCCCCCCTCCAGGGACCATGGCTGGAAACCGCGTCTGCGTTCGTCCTCCAACAGACTGGTTGAACTGGCTGCATCTTTGCCCTTGTTTGACAGTCTCAGCACAGGTGTGGCCAGGAGTTCCTACACCTGTGCGGTCAGCCTTTAACCAAACATGTGTGATTAGTCAGAAAACAAAACAACCAAAACATCCCCCCCGCCCCAGGGGACCGTCCCATCAAACCCCAGAGAAGGGGAGAAAGGAAAAACAACCCAACCCAAGCCCACAAACAAAAACACTAAAACACCCCCCCCCTCCTCCCCCCCAAACGACACGTAGGGACCAACACCCCCCAGAGGGCCACCCGCCAGCTCCAGGAGTAATAACCACGGCCGAGGTCCCTCTGGGATCCAACGTCACCCACGGGGACCACCAGCGCCCCCCAGAGGACCACTCGTCAACCCCAGGAGACGCCTCCCCGCATGACTAATGGACCCAGCCCCGGCCGTCCACGGCTAGATGGACCCAACGCCCGTTCCCCCCCAGAGGACACCACAGTCAAACCCTGAGGGCGGAAACTGGGGGAGGGAAAACAAAAAAACCCCAAACCCCCCCCCCCCCTCCCGGGTGCAGAGGCTACCTGGGAAACGCCCAGCACAACCTAACTGCACCCCTCCAGCAATGCCGACACTACGGCACACCCGGCTGGAGTCAGAGGAGAAGAGAGGGCATAACAAAAAACAAAGAGAAAAAACAACCCAAAGACCACCCCATCACCCCCCAGGGGACCGTACCATCCAACCCTGGGGATGTGAAACAAAAAGAAACAAAGGAAAAAAAAAAAAACAGACCAACACACAGTTGTTTGGGTCCCTGTTCTCTTTGTGTTTTTTTGTTTTTTGCAAAGGCTACAGGGTCACACCCCCAGACAAATAGTGGACAACAAAAAAGAAAAGCCCACACAAAAACCAACTCAAAAAACACCCACACAAAATGAACTAACACAAAACAAATCAGTGAGTTATACCGTCAAGCTCAACCAAATGGAACACACCTGTTCCTACTCAAGAGCTTGACGGTAACGTGATTCAGTCACCACAAGGGGGAACCAGAGTGCTAAAAATGAAAAAACCCCTTGGGCGACAGAAAAAAACAAACGAGCTGCTTTTGTGTGCGCAGCTGAGTGCAACACACAACCAAAATGTGCTCAACTAAATAACGCCGGAGCTGATACAACAGACGCAGTAGTTACCTTTATCCGGGGAAACGGGGCTACGACTGTAGCACAGGAAGCCCAGCGACCCGTGCTAACAGAGCTCCGCCGTGCGCGTGAACCCATTACAAACGCACTCTTGCAGCTCCCGTTTACACCTCCCATCCGGTCGGAGTGTGACGCGAAGCCGTCGCCAGTCACACTCCACCACGATCCACGGATGAGGCACAACACAGGAACACGGCTGCAAGAGAGCACAAATTAGTATCCAGTAATGGGTCTCAAACACGCACCTTCCGGGCGGAGAGCCCCGCAACTGATCCGGATAACCACTGAACGTCTGCTGCCGCCTTCCCGGCGCGTTACCGTCTCTGCTAACGCTGGGTCCGTGATGTTTGGCCAGAGACTACTGTTATGTGTCGGACGCAGCTCGGAGAACCGACCAGCGTTTGAAGGACCCAGTATGAAATAAGCAGAGCACGGTACAAAGGCTAACTGAATTTAATACATAACAGTGAAAATGTAATAACAGAAAGGTGCGGTCTGGCGTGGTGCGCTCCCAGCAGCGCTAACGGTCCGGAGCCAGAAGCTGTTTCGGACCCAAGGACCCCGCCGACACCCCCCAGGTGGCCGCAACAACCGAGTCTGTGAAAGAAGGAACCATTATGTGAGTCCACACTCTACACACAGAACACTTAAAGGTGTACAAACAGCAAACACTTCCTGGCTTGATTACTGATCAGCTTCCCAACCTGCAGGCATGGAACATCCCGTTCACAAAACTCCACCGCAGTGGAAGCTGATACATGACTAACAAACAGCTCAATACAATAAGGTGTGAGGGACACCACATTTACTGACTGTATAACTGTTAGTCACAAAATCTAACGTACCTCAGGAAGTGTGCTGACGAGCGTGAGACCTCACCCCCTCCTCTTTCACAGACCGTGCATCAAACCTGGACGTTTCTCAGCATCCGCTGCTGATGAGATGGCTCCCGAGACGACGATCTCACCCGTCTGGTCACAAGGTCGAGTCTCTGGCAAATACACACTGTGCACTCCAGTCTTAAATGCCAACATGCTCCAATCCATCCAGATGCACCTCAGCTGTGAGTCCTGACGAGTCGCAGGTGATCAGGGTGAGGTCCTGACAGCCTCAGCAACACAGCCACTCAGTCCCAAATGCACGCCACCTGGGAGGAAAACAAAAAGACAAACAAACCGGCAGCCAGGCCCCCCAGCCATATAACAGCATGTTCTGAAAATAACCAGAGAGTCAATGTTACAGATATCCAATAGAAGGGAATTCCAAAGGTTGGGGGCAGAGCGACTGAAAGCTCTGAATCCCATGGTGGTCAAGCAGGCAGGAGGAATGGTGAGGCTGAGAGAAGATGATGATCTGAAGGTGCGGCCGGGTCTGTGTGCATGAAAAAGGTCGATGAGGTGCGGTGGAGAAAGGTTATGGAGGGCCTTGAAGTGTAGAAGTATAATTTTTATAGACAATGTGGCGAGTGATTAGAAGCCAGTGAAGTTATTGAAGAACAAGGGTGATGTGGTGAATAAATGGTGTTCCTGTGATGATCCGAGCTGCTGCATTCTGAACCAGCTGGAGCTTATGAAGGAGCTTTTGGGGGAGACCAAAGAGAAGAGAGTTGCAATGATCCAGGCGGGAGGTGACCAAAGAGTGAACCAGGATGAGAGTGCTGACAGAAGTGAGTGACAGGCGTAGACGCTTAATGTTTCGAAGATGGAAATATGCAGACCGGGTGACATTATTGATGTGGGTTTGAAATGACAAAGTACCATCGAGGATGACACCCAGACTCTTGATCTGGGGGGATGGGGAAACAGAGGAGGTGTCGAAGGTAATAGTGAAGCTGCTAGCATTGGCCCTTGACCCTTTTGTGTGCTGAAAAGTATCTCCATAGGACTGCTACGTTGTTTGAATATAGTGTTTGACCTTCCTGTGACCTTGACCTTTTGACCTTCAGCGTGATCCTTTTGTGTGCTTAAACATATCTTGCTAGGGCGGCTAAGTGTGAAGTTGCAAGAGTCTGCGATGTAAACTGTGTGCTGCTCAGCGAGTTAAAGGTGAAAAATGCAATGATTACAAAAAAGAAGAAAACTGTCATCCAGAGAGTGACTGGTGTCTTCCCAAACGATGAACCAAATGGCTGACCATGAGTAACGGCCACCATGAAGAGGGACAGACGGGCAAGGGAACATACTAAATTCATGCCAAATTTGGAGGCAAAAAAGCACAAATTGTGAGCAGCAAGTTTTCTGTTTTTTGGTGATTTTAGTATTTGACCTTCCTGTGACCTTGACCATTGACCTTGATTCTTTTGTGAGTTGAAAGGTACGTTGCTACAGCTGCTATATATGAAGCTGCAAAAGTCTGATGTAAACTGTGTGCTGCACAGTGAGTTTAAGGAAACCCTTAAAAATCAAAATTTTGCATGTTTTTTGCATGATGGCATCATTAAATGACGTCATAACTTAAAACCTCTTGCTATCTTCTGGATCCCCTCATCAAGCCTTTAATTTTATGTATTGCATGACATGTTTTGCTGTAATCTGAAGTTTGATCTTATTTAGGTGACCACTGACCTCAAGTGAAACCCTGAAGGTCAAGGGCAATCACTTATCCTAGGTAATGGCATATGGGCAAGGCCTATCACTATGTCCATGCCAAATTTAGAGTTAAATTTTCAAAAACTGCGACCATGAAAGTTGTTTAGTTGAATTTCGTGTTTGACCTTGCTGTGACCTTGATCATTTCCTGTACCACCGGGGGGCGCTGTAACTTAGGTGGGAAGTTAATATATGCTGATGTTCAGGGCGGAGCCCTCATCATGTCCAGCAAGTTTGAAGGATCTATGATGATGTATGTGGGCGTGACAGCTGTTCGAAGTGAAACGGCGTGCTCCGAAACCCCAAAGTTTGACAAACCCTAGCAGCCACGCCTTTTGACCTACAGAAATTCTTTTGATAAATTTTGATCAGTATGGGGTCATGATGATGTGTACCAAATTTGAAGATGATTGGATGAAATCCCTAGGACGAGTTAGTTCAAATGGCAAAAATTACTTCAAAAATCAAAACTAAAAAAAAAAAATGGCCGACTTCCTGTTGCCATTTCACCATGACGTTAAGATTTTTTTTTACTTAATTTTTATTTGTTTTTATCAACACTATACAGTATATATTCATTTCAACATCTCTACAAGTTCCTTTTCATTTTTCATAGCTGCTTACAGGAACAACCAAACCCAAACAGAAAAGCAACAAGAAAAAGAAGAAAAGAAAGGGGGGGGGGGGCACTTCAGTATATATGGTTATTGGGCTACATCCCAGTCACAGAAAGGATGCTGGGAATTTGTCACAGAGCAGAATTACCTTCTCCAGTCACATAATTTACTGTATCAGTAAAGACAGCACTGGTTCCCATTTTTTTGTAAAGGTGGTTTTCTGAAGTCTCAGTGAGAATGTGATCTGCTCCATCTGATAAATGTCCCAAACTTTTTTTAATCCGTGTTGTATGAGGGGGGCTCTGGTTTCAGCCATCTGATAGTTATGGACTTCAGGGCAGCAGTGGTTAAAATATTCAGGAAATATTTATGTGCCCTTGTGTCCAGGCCCTCAGGTATTACTCTGAGGACTGCCACTGCAAAATTTTGTGGAATTTTCATTTTAAAAAGCTCCTTCAGAACATTGAAAACCTCCTTCCAAAAAATCCTTACCTTTGGGCATAGCCAGAATACGTGGGGGGGTGATTAGCTATATTTTCTCCACAGTTCCTCCAGCATGCACTGGGATGCTGTGGACCCATCTTGGACACAATTGCTGGGGTTTTAAAATATCTAGTAACTATCTTCCATTTGAATTCCCTCCATGTGTTGGAGTTAGTTGTTGTGTGGGCCGCTGAAGAGGAGGTACTGCTGGCCCACCACCAGAAGGCGCCCTGCCTGAAGTGCGGGCTTCAGGCACGAGAGGGCGCTGCCGCCTCAGGAACAAGCCGTGGTGACAGCTGTCACTAATCATCACATCTGGTATAAAAGCAGGAAGACACCTCCACCAAACTGCCGAGATATCATCTTCATCTGGAGGTAATACGCTTAGCCTTTTTGTGAGAGTTATAAATCTGTTATTGTCAGTGTTTGCAGGAGAACCGGTCGTTTTTGCGGAGGCTGTGCAAGACGGCGCTCCTCTTCATCTGAGACCGCTGCAACGCGCTGAGTGAGAGGTGGAGGTGGCATTCCCACCATTGTTACTGGGTGTTCACACACCCACCCTTTGACTGTCTTTTGCTTTCTGCCAGCAGTACCAGATCCGACACGCCGGGAAGGTGGCCACCTGGGGACTCCGGGACTTGGCGGCTCCAGTATTCCTCGGGTTCAGGTGGCGGTGGAAATCGTGTGGTTCCGGTTCGTTTCCAGACGGGCGTCTCCTATCGTCGAGCCTGCCCACACGACACCTTTATTAATTGACTGTTGCACATTCTGATTCTGCTGTGTTTGGTTGTGACATTCACACCAGTAAAGTGTTATAATTTGACTCCTTCCATTGTCCGTTCATTTACGCCCCCTGTTGTGGGTCCGTGTCACTACACTTTCCCAACATTAGTAACTAAATGTGCCTCAGTGCACACAGCCTGCCATTCATCCTGAGGTATGTCCACATTCACCTCTGTCTCCCATCTCTCTTTGTTATGTGATGAATTGTTTTGATTTATAGATGACATTATATCGTATAATTTTTTGAAATTATTTTCTTTTTTCACCTCCAGTTTGAAGCTTTATCAAATACTTTTCTAGGAGTGTCGGATCTAGACATTTGTCCTGGTCCCTGTGAGCTGCTAGAAAAGTATTTGATAAAGCTTCAAACTGGAGGTGAAAAAAGAAAAGTTCTGAGCAAATGTTTTAAGTATGCCACAATCAAACAGTTGGTGAAGGTAAATCAGTCCCTTCTCTGACCATTTTTTTAAAACTACTGTAAATATTTCGTGTAAAAGTCTTCATATATCCAATACTTGTTAGAGGTGAGATTGACTTTGGCAACTTAAAGGCACATTTTATTTTTCCCCATATTTTAAGAGTTACTTTGGTCCAATCTGACATCCTTCCAGAGGGGGCGTCTATGAAAGGTATGAATTCTAAGCGAACGTCACCTAGTTGTTTTTCAATATTGACTCATCTTGTGCTTGTATTATCTTGAATCCAACCTGTGAGGGGTTTTATTTGTGCAGTCCAGAAGTAGAATTTTAAATTTGGTAACTTAAGGCCTCCATTGGACTTGGATTGCTGTAAGCTTTTATGTCTAATTCTGGGTTGATTTTTACGTGTTTTGCCAGATGAACTTTGAAAGCATTTTGTCCCAGTTTTCAAAAGAAAGCTTCAGGAAGCATTTGGAATCGATAAAGTCGTGATGCAAATTATTGGTTAACAGGGTTTTAAAAAGGAATAGTTTGCACTGTCATGCTTAGTTGTCATGTTACAGCGTAACATACGAGGTCTATTAGATAATAAACTGACCCTTTTATTTTTTTTAACTATATGGATTTGAATGACGTGCGATTACACCAATCATGCTTGAACCCTCGTGCGCATGCGTGAGTTTTTTCACGCGTGTCGGTGACATCATTTCCCTGTGGGCAGGCCTTGAGTGAGATGTGGTCCCGCCCTCTCGGCTGAATTCCTTTGTTTCACACGCTGCTCCAGACGGCACGCGTTGCTTTATCAACATTTTTTCTGGACCTGTGAGGAATATCCGAGTGGACACTATTCGAGAAATTAAGCTGGTTTTTGGTGAAAAGTTTAACGGCTGAGAGGTTATGGGGTGTTTCTGTCGGTGTAAGGACTTCCCACAGAGCGGGACATCGCGCAGCGCTTCCAGGCGCCGTCGTCGGCCTGAAAACATCCTAATTTAAGGCTTAATTCACCCAGGATGTCGTGAGAGAACAGAGAAGATTCAGAAGAGGCCGGCATGAGGAATTTATGCGGACATTCCACTGTTTAAGGACATTTTTTAATGAAAGACGTGCGCGCAAATTCGCCGAGTCGTTTCCGTGACGACTCGGCGAATCTGTGCGCCGCGACAGGAAAAACACCTCCGTGTTGAAAACCATTTGTAAAATTCAGGTGGCTTTTGATGGATTTCAACAAGTGAGTAACTGAGAAATTGTTTAACAGCTTGGGCATGTTCCAACTTGCCCGTTAAGGTTTCCAACGGAGGTGTTTTTACTGTCGCGACCCCCCACGGTCGGGTCCGGCCCGACATGCGACTCTGCCCGCACCTTCTTTCATTACAAAATGTCCGTTAACAAGGGAATGTCCGAATAAACTCCTCATGCCGACTTCTTCTGAAAGTTCTCTGACTTACTGGGTCAACAGAGCCTGAAATGTGGAAGTTTTCAACTTGAAACAGCGAGACGCTGCCGCCTCGAAGCGCAGATCACCGTCAGGCACCGTGGACCGTCCTTACAGTGACACTACCAGACCAAAATCTCTCATCAGCCGTTAAAATTTTTTACCGAAAACCAGCTGAATTTATCGAATGGTGTCCACTCAGTTGTGCCTTACAGTTTTGAAAAAATTTTGATCAAACAAAGCAGCAGTCTCTGAGCCATTCCTAAACAATGAAAAAACGACGAGAGGGTGGGCGACTCCTCACTCAAAGACTGCCCACAGGCGAATGACGTAACCGACAGGCGTGAAAAAACTCTCGCATGCCCACGAGGGTTCAAGCATGTCTGATGTAATCACACGTGATTCAAATCCATATGGTTTTTGAAAAAATAAGGTCGGATACTTTTCTAATAGACCTTGTATGTCACGTCATAGAATCCAATGGACGTCGACATTGCTCTACCTTTACCTTGTAGACCAAGGATTCAACAGTTAAAACTATTTCATTTATTAATCCCATTAGTTCAACCAATAATTTGCACCATTTTTTACCAAAATTGGAGCAATTTTAACTTCTAACCCCAGTACAAACTGAAATTGACCTTTGTTACCATTCTTAATGTTTTTACCCCATAACTCCATAACATTCAGTCACAGATAGTCCAAACTATACCTTTTTGGTATTGTTGTGATCAGACAAATAATGTGGTATAGCTTTCAACATGATTGGAGCATTTTTTAAACTTTGACCCGTGTAATTCTTCAATTGACCCCTGCCTACTGACAATTCAAGTGGCTACTCAGTTTTTTCAAAAGAGCAATGTCTAAGGAGTATTTGTGCCGACTTTGGTGCTTCTTTCCAGAAATGAGCAATTAGTTTTCTGCTCCACTAGCTCCATTTCGTTACATTTTACCCCCATTTTGTGATTATCAGCCCTCATTTCGCTCCATTTTTATATTTGGCCCATGCCACCCACCTTCTTGATCCGAAAGGTCAATTTTGTGACAAAACTTTCCATATGGAAATGAAGTTGACCTCTGACCTCAACCCACATAGTTCCATTGTGACAGCCACACTTGGTAACAAAAATTTCAACACAAAAATCATGCCTATCGGATAAATAGGCACAGAGACATTAAAATTGCTATATTTCACAAATTTGTTTTATTTTGGCTGCCAAGGTAATGATTTGTCACCAAGATAGCCTGCAGATAGAACAAACATATCATTAGTATAAAGCTGAGGAAATTCTGTATCAGAATCAACCCATTCCAGACGGTTACCGCTCAGGTCCATTTTTGGCCCTCTGACACTGGACTATTAGTTTCATCAAAGTCATTAGAATTTGGGTCACAACTGGCATTGATGGTGAAGTGTTTGAAGTTCTGTGAGTGGAATCCCTGCATACTGACGGGAGTCTGCATCACTCTCTAAGATGCAGTCAGCTACAGGGCGTGGTGGTCCTGGTGATGTTGGGCCCTTTTGAACAGGTGTGATCCTCCATCAGTGGACATCATATGACGACTTCTTCATCCTGATCCATCGCATCTTGTTCATTTGACAGTAGCGATACAGGACATGATTATTAATAAGTGATGCATTAGGGTTTTCATGACAACACTTTAATTACACCATTAACCTTCCATCAACCCCATGACTTCTCACTGGAAACACCATCACCTGTGCTCCAGAAACCAACAGAACACTTGGTACATAACAGCTACAATATTAAATTCACTTTCAGATTAAAATACTGAATTATTGAACATTTTATGTCTGTACTGAAATTATGGCATTTTTAGATTCATAATGACCAGCAGTCCAAACACACGTTACCCTTTTCTGAACAGTTAAAATGTGAAACATGTTACTGCTAATCATTAATACTACAGTGAACTGTCCTCCACAAACATGAAATTATTAAAAATTGTTAAAACTGTTATTCTGGTGACACTGCTGTCAATCATCTTTATCTTCTCTGGTGGTCTGTCACATCACAAACTAAGATGTTCCTCTGTGGGCTTTTTGTCAACAAAGTGAAAAGAGCACATGTATAATGTTTTAGGTAGTCTTTAAGATTTTTTTTTCTTTTTTTGTTTTTCAGCCACATCCTTCTGGGTTCCTCATCTCTCGGTTGGTGGTGGAAACTCTCAGTCCAGTTGCGTGTTAAAAACATCGCTGTTGTAGCCGCAGATTTAACTTTGTCTGGTTATTAGTACAACTAATTCTACAATTAGTAGAATTCTTGTTCTTAAGACAAGATGGTGGCTGGCAGTGTGTCAGGAGAAACCACTGCTTGCCCTAGTACTAATCCTTAAATTTTCAAAAACCAGACTATGCAGTTAAAATGGGGGAGTATTTTATCCTCTCCTTTCAGAGTTGGCAATGGGGTACAGCAGAGTGGGCTTCTATCCCCAAGCCTATTCAGCCTGGATGACCTGTGAAGGCAGTTGAGAGATTGTAGAACAGGGTGCATTGTGGGTTAACACCTTAATCAATCACTTTATGTACGCTGATGATTTGGCCATTATATCTCCCAGTAGTGCAGGGTTCCAACAGCTTCTCAATATATGTTCTGACTATGGGGTCAAGTTTGGCATCATGTATAATGCCAAAAAGAGCATAATGATTTGTAGGACCACGGAGGATCAACATCTTAACTTCCCAGGTTTCTATTTGTCTGGTCAAACCCTGTCTAATGTAAAATATCTAGGCCACATTGTTAATGATAAGATGGAGGATGATGCTGATATGCTCAGACAGAAGAATGCTGTATGTCCAAGCCAATGGGTTAGTGAGAAAATTTCACTACTGCTGCTACTGTACATACCCAGTGCAGGTAGAACATCAAAATGACTAGTGTCTACGCATCATTTTTCTATTTTAGGTGCATTCAAGCTAGCAACCACGTAGAGAAACACGATACTCTAAGTGGACACATACAGGATGAACTACGCAGCAGAATGGGAAACTAAAACTAGAATGAACCTGTAACATGACGGTAGAAGTTTTTTGTCAGTAGTGTAGTGAGGACAAATTTAAAAGCCTGCTCCAGAATGCTCAGAAACTTTGTAACACCTGTTTCAAATCAGTGTTTGTATGTCGCTTGTAGAATAAATCATCTAAAAATACAAACTGGTGGAGTTTGAAGATGTTTGACACCACAGTGTCATAGAAATTTAAAACCAAATACTGTATTTTCCAGAGTAAAAGTCACTTTTTAAAAACTTGTTTGTGACTTATACAATAGTATGACATAAACTGAAAATAATTTAAAAAATAAAATGCATCCCTCAAGCAGTGCAACTTGCACTCTGGGGGGAAAAAAAATTAGTATGTCACATACACAAGAGCCTTTTAAAAAAATTGGCAAAAGGTTTTTCCAAACCAACGTGATCGATTTGCTGTTTGGGTATTGAATGCGGCACAACACTTTTCTGAATGTAAAGTAAATATAGAATCTGGACAAAAAATGGCGCGTTATCCTCAGCTCACTCAGAGAGAACATAAATACACAGAAACAACCAACTAAGAATTCAGATCATTTTATATTTGATCATTAATTAAAGGCTAGTTTCTCCATGTAATGTGGAGTTGCATCAGGAAGGGCATCCGGTGTAAAACTTGTGCCAAATCAACATGCAGACCCACCTTGGATCTACTGTGGGGACCCCGAGTGCAAACAAAAGAGCAGCCGACGGGACCTATAATAAATAAAGGCGAGTCATAGGAGATGTTTTATTTCTTTAAAATAAATGGAGTTCTGTGACGTGTTGACACCAAGCATCAGTAACATTCCCCAAATATCCCAATAACATCACGGCAGGTGGAGCCGGTGTTTTTACCAAACAAACGTGTAACATTCCAAACAGCAGGTGCTCCTCGCTGAGCTCTTTGAGTCACACGGGTTCCAGTGGTGACGACCTTCTGAACACGTCACCACACATTCAGCCATGCTGGGCTACAGAATCTCACGCTGTAAGCGGAACTGCCTGCTGCCGCTGGTTTTCCTTCCCATTGCACCGTTCCTCACTGGATTCCAGACTGGGACTCCTTCTGTTGAAGCTTGAGAATCAGTTCCAGTAGATTCATTTGCATCATCAACTCCTAAAATGACACACAAGGACAACAAAGTAACAGACAACTATCACCAACTGCTGGGCAGAGCGGGGCTCCATTGTTTGTAGTGTTGTGGTGGAAAGTGGAGCGGAGTTTGGACCTGTGGATTGGTGGTGATGTAGAAACCAGGAACCCCAGCCTTCTCCAGAGTGTTCTGCTGGTCTATAACTTTCTGATCCATTTCTGCCACAATCTTTTTGTCCATCATTCTTTGCTCCTCTCGCACGCGGACTTCGAGAGCCTGATAAAGCAACCACAGAGTGTTAGTCACCTGGCGGTATCATGGGCTGACAGCGGAAATGCAGAAGATGGACTGGCTGACCTCTAATTCAGCTTGTTGATTGGACTTGAGGAGGGAAAGGTTGTGAGACTTGCAGGACTGCAGAGAGTCTTTGTGCCTCCGTGCCAGATCCTGTTTGAGCGCTACAAGAGAGGGAAAAAAAAAACAAAAACGCCTTACTCTCAGCACCAAACAACAGAACTACATGATACCACAGTGTCAACAACGACAGTTTTGAGGGGGGCGGCAGAGAGGCGTCAAGCATGTAAGACGTGTCTGCAGGAGCTCCGCAGGAATGTGACTGCTTAAACCTTTTTAGCATGATTTATTGAGATTTTTTTTTAACGTTTACAGCTTACTGTAGTACCTACATGACGTTTATGCTCAACCCGTTTTGGTAACTTTATTAAACCATGGCAAACCGGGGAAAATCCGACATCTCGAAGGTAGGCCGCAGCAAGCCGCGCCTGTCGCCTGAGCCCGAGGCTGCTCCAGCACTCGATGCTAACGAGCGGCTGCTAAAGCGCATGGAGGAGATGTTGGAGGGTGTGCGCTCAGATCTTGAGTAAATTTGACAAAATTGTGTCCGGGGCAGTGAAAAGGGAGATTACGACTGCTCTTGCTCCACTGGAAGCTAAAGTTACCACACACGAATGAACTATTGCGGACCTTGAGCGCTCGGCTAATGACCACGATGACAAGCTAACTACCCTGGGAGCTACTGTTGCTTCGTTAACAGATTTGGTGGAGTTCTTATCAAAGAAATGCGAGGACTTAGAAGGACGGTCGAGGCTAAATAATGTCCGGGTGGTTGGTGTGCCTGAAGGATCTGAGGGAAACCGCCTGACGGATTTTGTGGCTACTTTGCTCCAGGATTTACTCGGTTTGGCCTACAAACCCGTGCTGGACAGGGCCCACCGGACCCTCCATGCTAAACCTGTGGACGGGGAACCCCCCCGCCCCTTTGTTGCCAGAGTGAACATGTTTCAGCAACATAACGAAATCCTGCATAAGGCTGGTGAATCATCTCTGTTTTATAATGGGAAGAGGATTTCTGTTTTTCCGGATTTCACTGCTGCAGTGGCCAAAAAACGGACTGCCTTTGCCAAAGTTAAAAAGGAGCTTCACTCGTGCCCAGGTGTTAAATTTGGCCTTTTCTATCCGGCTATATTGCGGATTACTCTTCCAAGTGGACAAGTCCAGAGGTTTGAAGATCCATCACTCGCCATGGATTTTGTTGAAAAAAAAATCTCAAAAATGTGGTGATCCCTGACTTTGTTTGAATGTCTGCTCTATGGCAGACATGTCCAGGACAAATTTTTGCATTTATGCATGGGGATTGCTATGACTTTACTGACACTTTTATTTACTTTTTTCTGAAGGGTAACACTTGTTTTAGTATTTTGTTATGGTTTGTTACGGTTTTTTTTTTTTCCCCCCCCAAGGATTATTAGTGTAACTTTATTGCACTAATGCTGCATATTTGGTTGCTGAGGTTGGTTTCCTTGCACTTAATGTATGGTGTTTGCACTTTGGTTTGCTTATTTTTACCATTTTGCTTTTTGTGATTATTATTACTAGCGTTATGTATTTTTCTTGGTGTTTGTTACTTTTATAAATTATTAAGTAGTTGTTTTTCTATCTTTGTTGAAATACAATATTGTGCACCTAGATTTATTATAATTGTTACATTTGGATACATATGGAGGGTTTTCTTTTTTCTCTAGGATCTCTCCAAGGACCTTTGTAGGTCAGGCTATAGACATTTTGTGGGGGGAGTGGGCTCCGCACATCCCATTTGGGGGGATGCTTCTGCGAGATGTTCGGTTTGTTGGTTTGCTATGTTTTGTTTTTCTTTTTTTTTGTGGCGAGATGTTCGGTTTGTTTGTTTGTTATGTTTTTGTGTTGTGTAGCTCCAACTCTTCCTTGACTTTTTTCTGTTTACCCCTTTGTTTGTGCTCAGATTGTTTCTGCTACCTATATGTCTAATACTTTGCTATGCCTCTATTATTAGGACAGGACCTCCAGTTTGCCAGTTTTAACTGCAAGGGGCTGAATAATCCTGTCAAACGCAGTAAGGTATTACATCATCTTATCCAGTTGGGAGCAAGAGTCATCTTTCTACAGGAGACTCCTGTAGAGTCCAGGAGTGCAGCTATTCTTTTACACAAATCAGTCCCTTTTGTTTGTGATCAGATTATTTGTGATCGCCATGGTAGATATGTTACTGCCATGGGTTCAATTAAGGATTTACGTGTTACATTAGCTAATGTCTATGCTCCCAACTGTGATGATGAGGCTTTCTATAGACGCTTTTTCTCTGTTCTTCCGGATATGTCAACACATCATTTAATATTAGGCAGAGATTTTAATTGCTGGCTCGACTCGGCACTCGACCGTTCTTCATCCAGGCCGGCCATACTCTCTCGATCGGCCAAAACAATTCATTCTTTTATGCAGGAGTTTGCAGTATCTGATGCGTGGCATTTTCTTAATCCTTTGAAAAGGGAGTACTCCTTCTTCTCACCTGTGCATCATACATTCACTCGCACTGACCTCTTTCTTATCGATAACAGGCTGTTACCATCCTTGTCCTTGTGTAGATATGATGCCATTGTTCTTTCCGACCATGCCCCGCTTTTGATGAATGCTAAGTTAGGTACATTATCATCCGAACGTCCATTACGGTGAATGAACACACGTCTTCTCTCAAACACTAGCTTTACTGACTATATTTCAAAACAGATAGATTTTTTGCTGACTACAAATACAGCACCAGGGATCGCTGCTTCCCTTCTTTGGGAATCATTGAAGGCTTTTATTAGAGGAGAGATAATTTCTTATATTCATTTTGAGAATAAATTAAGGAATGAGAAGTTGTTTAACCTAAGATGACAAATCGCGCAGCTTGATAATATGTATGCAGCCTGTGCTGCCCCAAATGTGTATAAAGAGCGTCTTTTACTACAATCCGAATTTGATATACTTATGACCACTGCACTACAGAACTTATGTTGCAGTCTGGGGCAAAATTTTTTGAACACGGTGATAAGGCTAGTAAACTCAACACCAAATCCGTCATGTGTCTGCTTCACGTCAGATTACCCAGATTCAAACAGACAGGTGTGACGACAGATCCCTGTCAGATTAACCTTGCCTTTGAGAAATTCTATAGGTTATTGTACTCGTCTGAATCTACACCCACGGATGCTGACCTGGATCATTTTTTCGCCAAATTGGATGTGCCTACTGTTGATCAAGAAACGGCTGTTAACCTGGGTGGACCTATCACTTTGCTAGAACTTAATGTGGCTGTGCGGTCTCTTCAGGGAGGAAAATGCCCAGGCCCTGATGGGTACCCCTCTGAATTTTATAAAGCGTTTTGGGATAAACTTGCACCGTTATTATTAGAAATGTATAATGAGGCTTTTGTTCTTGAAGTCTGGCCCCAGACTCTTAATCAGGCCACCATCTCCCTTCTTCTGAAAAAAGGTAAAGACCCTCTTCGTTGTTCATCCTATCGTCCTATAAGCCTTTTAAATGTCGACTTTAAACTGTTATCGAAAGTTTTAGCTCTGCGTCTTGAGTGTGTTCTGCCCACAGTAGTTCATTCAGACCAGACCGGGTTTGTTCAAAATAGACATTCTTTTTTTAATATTAGGAGGCTTTTTAATGTTATTTATAATGACTCATCTCATAATACTCTGGAAGCCTTAATCTCTCTCGATGCCGAAAAGGCTTTTGATCGAGTTGAGTGGTCTTACCTCTTTTATATGGTCAAAAAGTTTGGTTTTGGTGAAGCTTTTTTGTCTTGGATTAAGTTGCTTTATTCTAATCCACAGGTCTCAGTTAGGACTAATAACACTCGGTCGGGGTACTTTCTCCTTCATCGCTCTACAAGACAGGGATGCCCACTGAGTCCCCTTTTATTCGCCTTGGCTATTGAGCCGCTCGCCATCATGCTCCGTTCAAGTCCAACTATTGTGGGCATACGACGACATAGTTTGGAGGCTAAGGTCTTTTCGCCGATGACTTACTTCTATACGTTTCAGATCTTCATAATTCTATTCCTGATGCTTTGCAGCTGCTTTCGGACTTTGGCCGGTTGTCGGGGTATAAGCTGAACCTGGGTAAAAGTGAATTGTTTCCCATCAACTCAGCTGCTAGGGCTTTTCCCCTGCATGGCTTTCCTTTTAAAGTAGCCAATGACAGTTTCACATATCTTGGAGTTCAAGTTACGCATAGACATGAAGACTTATTTAATACTAACTTTTCTCCTTTATTGCTGAAAGTTAAAGATGATTTTGAGCGCTGGTCCTTACTTAAGTTGTCTCTGGTAGCTCGAATTAATGGTGTTAAAATGAATGTTCTCCCCCGCTTTTTGTATCTTTTTCAATGTGTCCTGATTTTTTTAACCAGTTCCTTTTTTAGTCGGGTAGATTCTCTTGTTTCAGATTTTCTCTGGGAGGGGAAGGTTCCTAGATTGTCTAGGCAATATCTACAGAGACCTAAGCCGCTCGGGGGGATGGCCCTGCCGAACTTCAGGTATTACTATTGGGCTTCCAATATTAGGGTCTTAACAGCCTGGCTTCGGTGTGGTCCTTGCTCTCCTGATTGGCTTGTTATGGAGATGAATTTGGCAAAACCTGTGTCTCTTGCGGCTTTACTGTATTCGCCAATTAAATCTTCGACTGTTGCTTATACAAAGAATAGAGTAGTTAAAACCTCTCTTAAGATTTGGACTCAATTTCAGCGTTATTTTGGTCTACAGCTCTTATCTCCATATGCTCCCATTGCGAATATTCTTGTCTTTTCTCCCTCTCTCACAGACAAAACCTTTGTGATTTGGTCAAACCTGGGCATTCATACTTTTAGGGATTTATTTATTGATGGTGTTTTTGTTACCTTTCAACAACTCTCAGCCAAATTTACTCTTCCATCACATCACTTTTTTAGATTTTTACAGGTTCGCAGCTTTGTTCGTAGTAATTTTCCCACTTTTCCTAGGCTGCCTGAGGACTCTGACTTTGACTCCTTGCTTTTGCCCATTCCTAGGCTGAAAGGATCTATTTCAATTTTTTATAGTCGCATAGTTTCGATCCGCTTGAAGTCTTTGAGTTCAATCAAGGCCCTCTGGGAGGAGGATATACGAGAGGCTATTTCTGATGAGCTCTGGTCACGTATTTTAATACGAGTGCTTAA
Organism: Thalassophryne amazonica; assembly: GCF_902500255.1. Taxonomy (NCBI): domain Eukaryota; kingdom Metazoa; phylum Chordata; class Actinopteri; order Batrachoidiformes; family Batrachoididae; genus Thalassophryne; species Thalassophryne amazonica. The sequence goes on along the minus strand of NC_047107.1, from coordinate 8,771,640 downwards.
GTCTTCTATATGTGCTAGGCATTGTCTTATTCAATGCAAGCTTGTGCACCGTGTTTACTATACCAAGGCTTGTCTGTCTAAATTCTATAACACTGTCTCCCCAGTCTGTGATAGGTGCCAACAGTCTCCTGCGAACCTCATACATATGTTTTGGCTGTGCCCTCAGCTCAGGAGTTTTTGGACAGAGGTATTTGTTGTTATATCAGATGTGGTTGGCAGAAAAATTGAGCAGAATCCTCAGAGTGCTGTGTTTGGGGGGTTTTCAGGGCCGTCTCCTTTGTCCTCCTCCCAAGAAAATTCGTTATCCTTTATGACCATTATTGCAAGGAGGATAATCCTTTTTAAATGGAAATCACCACAACCTCCTTCTTTTATACACTGGTTGAGGGACATTGTTTATTTTCTTAAACTTGAGAAAATTAGGATGTCACTACGGGGTTCCTCTGACAAATTTGCAGAAATTTGGCAGCCATTGCTACGATTGGTTGGTCAAGTTGATTTTCATTTTATCCCAGGCTAGTCCTTGGTACAAACTGTACTTTCTTCTGGGCATTGCAGTTTGTATTTTAATTTTACTTTATTTCCTTTTTTATTATTATTATTATTATTTTCTCTTATTGCCTGGGAGCGATTGGAGGTTGTTTGTTTGTGTGTTTATTACCTAAGGGAATTGTATGGTTTGTTTTATATGTATCACATTGTGAGTGGTTGTATGGCTGTGCAATTCCTGTTAAAAACCAAATAAAGTTTGTAAAAAAAAAACAAAAACAATGACAGTTTTGTAGTTTACTTTCAAACAAACGCAGACTTTGTGTTCTCGGGTGATGTGGCTCAATTATGAACCCTCTGAGGTCCAGGAGCTCACTGGCGTGTCCACGTCCATATCAGAATGCTCAGAACGATCTCAGATTTCTAAATGTTAAACATTTGTCTACAACACTGACTCAGGATACAATTTGGCTCTAAACCTGAAAATATGAAACATGTTTCTTGAACGTCTTAAAATATTTGTGAGTGCAGCAACACTCACAAACTAGAAGCATTCAGCGAGTGCAAACCTCCGCCAAGGCCATGGGGTCACTGACGCCATAACATCTGCACGCCGTGGAATCATTGAACCTAAAAAACATCTAACAATGATGTTTGCTCAGTAGTAAAAAAAGTTTCATCTGCTGTGACTGGATAGCATGTATCCTTAGCGCTTGGCATCACAGTTTATTGCAACTTGCACCTTTCCCAGAAGCTACTGTCATCTGAGCACTGATATTGATATTGCATGTGCTTATAGACAAAAACAAATAAGAGACAAAATTCAATTTATTATTCAACTAAACTGCAAATATATGATTTTTTTAACATTTATGAAACACTTCTCTAAACAAGGCCATAGGGTCACTGACCCTAAAGAGATTCCCTCCTTGGCACAGTGATCTATTTCTTTTTGTCTCTTTCTCTAAAATTGTATATAATAATCATTAGATTATTAATATATAAACAAAAATAAATTTAAGAAATATTACAATTTGAAAACAAATGCACCCGAACGTGATGACAGCTGCAACTGCTTAATGTTAACTTTTAACATTGAAAATGCCATAGACATGCTAACGCATTAGCATCAGGATCCGGAACGTGATCCGGATCACCACTAAAATTTAATCACTTGTTCCTCTTGTCATTTCCAACCACTCCACAAAATTTCAACAAAAATAAATTTAAGAAATATTACAATTTGAAAACAAATGCACCCAAACATGATGACAGCTGCAACTGCTTAATGCTAACTTTTAACATTGCAAATGCCATAGACATGCTAATGTGTTAGCATCGGGATCCGGATCGTGATCTGGATCACCAAAACTTAATCACTTGTTCCTCTTGTCATTTCCACCACTCCACAAAATTTCATCAAAATCCGTTCAAAACTTTTTGAGTTATCCTGCTGACAAACAGACAAACAAACAAACGCGACCGAAAACATAACCTCCTTGGCGGAGGTAACAAATGCACCCGAACGTGATGACAGCTGCAACTGCTTAATGCTAACTTTTAACATTGAAAATGCCATAGACATGCTAACACGTTAGCATCTGGATCTGGATCGTGATCCGGATCACCACTAAAATTTAATCACTTGTTCCTCTTGTCATTTCCAACCACTCCACAAAATTTCAACAAAAATAAATTTAAGAAATATTACAATTTGAAAACAAATGTTATTGTATAAAAACGATTTTTCGGTAATTGAGGCTTTTCAGATTTCAAATCCCACAAAATCTCGGAGGTCGCTGTGCTGCGAGATCTCAGTAACATTGAGAACTGCAGAGAGACGCTCTGGCCATGCTTCACTTTAACCGCTGCACACGGACAACACAATTAACATCGCAACATAAAACTATTTTTATATTGTGCCTAAAACTCTTGTCAATATATTCTCTGGTTTTATAGATGTTGTTATTGCATTTATTTTATGTAAACATGCAAGAATAACAGACTGTCTCTCCGTTATTTTCAATGGGAGCTGCTGTGAGCTTCACTCGCTTCCTGATCATGTCGTTCTGGGGGAAAGTGAAGTTTGCTCTTTAACGTCTTGATTATTGTTCTTTACACTGTTTGTCCTCTTTGTTTATAGAGGACAAACATTATACCAGTAGAGGCAAGCAAAGCCTCTACTGGTGGTTGGCTCTCACTGCAGTATTGTATCACTTCCTGTTCTGGAGCACAGCGGTGCTTTGCTGTATCTGTTAGCTGTTTAATCTGCGTAGTTAGATTGATGTAGATAACGATTTGTTTCACAGTGTAATCTTCACGTGCCTTAACTAAAGCGCTCCCTCTTGCTCACCTCTAAATTATTTACACATTATTCACTTTGTGTGTTTTTAGGAATCCGCTAGCTTAGCGCAGCTACTAGCTCTTAGCCGGTTTAGCATGGCGGCTTCTCCTGTCTCTCCCGCACTTTTCTGCTCTGGGTGTGAAATGTTTAGTTATTCCTCGCCGTCCTTTAGCAGTAACGGTACTTATAATAAGTGTAGCTTATTCGTAGCTTTGGAGGCCAGGGTGGGCGAACTGGAGACTCTGCACCTTAGAAAATCTTACAGCTAGCCAGGCCCCTGTAGTTGGTGCGGACCAAGGTAGCTTAGCCGCCGTTAGCTGTCCCCCAGCAGATCCCGAGCAGCCGGGAAAGCAGGCCGGCTGGGTGACTGTGAGGAGGAAGCGTAGTCCTAAACAGAAGCCCCCTGTACACCACCAACCCGTTCACATCTCTAACCATTTTTCCCCACTCGGCGACACACCCGCCGAGGAACAAACTCGGATTATGGGCGACTCTATTTTGAGAAATGTGAAGTTAGCGACACCAGCAACCATAGTCAATTGTCTTCCGGGGGCCAGAGCAGGCGACATTGAAGGAAATTTGAAACTGCTGGCTAAGGCTAAGCGTAAATTTGGTAAGATTGTAATTCACGTCGGCAGTAATGACACCCAGTTACGACAATCGGAGGTTACTAAAATTAATATTGAATCGGTGTGTAACTTTGCAAAAACAATGTCGGACTCTGTAGTTTTCTCTGGGCCCCTCCCCAATCGGACCAGGAGTGACATGTTTAGCCGCATGTTCTCCTTGAATTGCTGGCTGTCTGAGTGGTGTCCAAAAAATGAGGTGGGCTTCATAGATAATTGGCAAAGCTTCTGGGGAAAACCTGGTCTTGTTAGGAGAGACGGCATCCATCCCACTTTGGATGGAGCAGCTCTCATTTCTAGAAATCTGGCCAATTTTATTAAACCCTCCAAACCGTGACTATCCAGGGTTGGGACCAGGAAGCAGAGTTGTAGTCTTACACACCTCTCTGCAGCTTCTCTCCCCCTGCCATCCCCCCAATACCCTATCCCCGTAGAGACGGTGCCTGCCCCCAGACCACCAACAACCAGTAAAAATCTATTTAAGCATAAAAATTCAAAAAGAAAAAATAACATAGCACCTTCAACTGCACCACAGACTAAAACAGTTAAATGTGGTTTATTAAACATTAGGTCTCTCTCTTCTAAGTCCCTGTTAGTAAATGATATAATAATTGATCAACATTTTGATTTATTCTGCCTTACAGAAACCTGGTTACAGCAGGATGAATATGTTAGTTTAAATGAGTCAACACCTCCAAGTCACACTAACTGTCAGAATGCTCGTAGCACGGGCCGAGGGGGAGGATTAGCAGCAATCTTCCACTCCAGCTTATTAATTAATCAAAAACCCAGACAGAGCTTTAATTCATTTGAAAGCTTGACTCTTAGTCATGTCCATCCAAATTGGAAGTCCCAAAAACCAGTTTTATTTGTTATCTATCGTTCACCTGGTCGTTACTGTGAGTTTCTCTGTGAATTTTCAGACCTTTTGTCTGACTTAGTGCTTAGCTCAGATAAGATAATTATAGTGGGCGATTTTAACATCCACATAGATGCTGAGAATGACAGCCTCAACACTGCATTTAATCTATTATTAGACTCAATTGGCTTCGCTCAAAATGTAAATGAGTCTACCCACCACTTTAACCATACTTTAGATCTTGTTCTGACTTATGGTATGGAAATTGAAGACTTAACAGTATTCCCTGAAAACCCCCTTCTGTCTGATCATTTCTTAATAACATTTACATTTACTCTGATGGATTACCCAGCAGTGGGGAATAAGTTTCATTACAGTAGAAGTCTTTCGGAAAGCGCTGTAACTAGGTTTAAGGATATGATTCCTTCTTTGTTATGTTCTCCAATGCCATATACCAACACGGTGCAGAGTAGCTACCTAAACTCTGTGAGTGAGATAGAGTATCTCGTCAGTAGTTTTACATCCTCATTGAGCACAACTTTGGATGCTGTAGCTCCTCTGAAAAAAAGAGCCTTAAATCAGAAGTGCCTGACTCCGTGGTATAACTCACAAACTCGCAGCTTAAAGCAGATAACCAGTAAGTTGGAGAGGAAATGGCATCTCACTAATTTAGAAGATCTTCACTTAGCCTGGAAAAAGAGTCTGTTGCTCTATAAAAAAGCCCTCCGTAAAGCTAGGACATCTTACTACTCATCACTAATTGAAGAAAATAAGAACAACCTCAGGTTTCTTTTCAGCACTGTAGCCTTTAACTTCCTTTAACTTTAACTAGTAATGACTTCATGACTTTCTTTGCTAATAAAATTTTAACTATTAGAGACAAAATTACTCATAACCATCCCAAAGACATATCGTTATCTTTGGCTGCTTTCAGTAATGCTGGTATTTGGTTAGACTCTTTCTCTCCGATTGTTCTGTCGGTTATTTTCATTAGTTACTTCCTCCAAACCATCAACATGTCTATTAGACCCCATTCCTACCAGGCTGCTCAAGGAAGCCCTACCATTAATTAATACTTCGATCTTAAATATGATCAATATGTCTGTATTAGTTGGCTATGTACCACAGGCTTTTAAGGTGGCAGTAATTAAACCATTACTTAAAAGCCATCACTTGACCTATCTATCTTGGCTAATTATAGGCCAATCTCCAACCTGCCTTTTCTCTCAAAAATTCTTGAAAGGGTAGTTGTAAACAGCTAACTGATCATCTGCAGAGGAATGGTCTATTTGAAGAGTTTCAGTCAGGTTTTAGAATTCATCACAGTACAGAAACAGCATTAGTGAAGGTTACAAATGATCTTCTTATGGCCTCAGACAGTGGACTCATCTCTGTGCTCGTCCTGTCAGACCTCAGTGCTGCTTTTGACACTGTTGACCATAAAATTTTATTACAGAGATTAGAGCATGCCATAGGTATTAAAGGCACTGCGCTGCGGTGGTTTGAATCATATTTATCTAATAGATTACAATTTGTTCATGTAAATGGGAGTCTTCTTCACAGACTAAGGTTAATTATGGAGTTCCACAAGGTTCTGTGCTAGGACCAATTTTATTCACTTTATACATGCTTCCCTTAGGCAGTATTATTAGAAAGCATTGCTTAAATTTTCATTGTTACGCAGATGATACCCAGCTTTATCTATCCATGAAGCCAGAGGACACACACCAATTAGTTAAACTGCAGGAATGTCTTACAGACATAAAAACATGGATGACCTCTAATTTCCTGCTTTTAAATTCAGTTAAAACTGAAGTTATTGTACTTGGCCCCACAAATCTTAGAAACATGGTGTCTAACCAGATCCTTACTCTGGATGGCATTACCCTGACCTCTAGTAATACTGTGAGAAATCTTGGAGTCATTTTTGATCAGGATATGTCCTTCAATGTGCATATTAAGCAAATATGTAGGACTGCTTTTTTGCATTTGCGCAATATCTCTAAAATTAGAAAGGTCTTGTCTCAGAGTGATGCTGAAAAACTAATTCATGCATTTATTTCCTCTAGGCTGGACTATTGTAATTCATTATTATCAGGTTGTCCTAAAAGTTCCCTGAAAAGCCTTCAGTTAATTCAAAATGCTGCAGCTAGAGTACTGACGGGGACTAGAAGGAGAGAGCATATTCAAGGATTCAAGGATTCAAAAGAATTTTATTGTCATATGCACAGAAGAACATGTTCCCTGCACAATGAAATGTGTCTACTGCATTTAACAAATCGTAATTGCCAGTAGGAGCAGAAGTCGCCATTAGGCGCCCGGGGACCAGCTCCAGATGTACATCCCTGCCTTGGTCAACAGCAGGGCTGAGCAAACCAAGACCGACCAATAACAAACGACACACAACACACATAGGCCGGCCCGGTACATAAACACATATTAAAAAAGCACACACAAGGGAAAAAGGAGAAAAAAAAAAACCCTCATAACCCTCTCTACTTTTAAGATAGGCTTAAAACTTTCCTTTTTGCTAAAGCTTATAGTTAGGGCTGGATCAGGTGACCCTGAACCATCCCTTAGTTATGCTGCTATAGACAGACTGCTGGGGGGTTCCCATGATGCACTGAGTGTTTCTTTCTCTTTTTGCTCTGTATGCACCACTCTGCATTTAATCATTAGTAATTGACCTCTGCTCTCTTCCACAGCATGTCTTTTTCCTGATTCTCTCCCCTCAGCCCCAACCAGTCCCAGCAGAAGACTGCCCCTCCCTGAGCCTGGTTCTGCTGGAGGTTTCTTCCTGTTAAAAGGGAGATTTTCCTTCCCACTGTCGCCAAGTGCTTGCTCACAGGGAGTCGTTTTGACCGTTGGGGATTTTCTGTAATTATTGTATGGCTTTTGCCTTACAATATAAAGCGCCTTGGGGCAACTGTTTGTTGTGATTTGGCCCTATATAAATAAAATTGATTTGATTTGTTCCAGACTAATATATATATAATATGTCGGAAATTTGGTTTGCGCTTATTAAATTCCACGCAGATTAAATGTAGCAGACACAGATTTTTTGTTAGAATTGTTTTAGCAAGTTTTCAGGGTATCATGCAGCAGTCTCTTATTAACGTGATGAAAAGCATAAAAAATTACATTTGTGTAGTATAATATTCATTTACAATTGTCATCGTGTGGATTCTCTATGTTGTTTTGACTGCAGCGACTCTCTGGCATGCAAGGGATTATGGGATACGTGAAAACCCCGAATGGCAGTTTTCTTCTGGACCTAGCTCCATAACATTTGAAGGTACATCAAATCTGATGACACCTTACTGAGTCAGTACAGATTCAGCTACAATTTGGTGTTAGTTGTGCATCTCTAGCTTCATTTGTCACCTCACACTGACACATTTTCTATTTTCCCTATATTTTTGCATACTGTGGATCACCAGATCCGGAATCCGGATCTGATCATCACCAAACTTTGTTGTTTGATAGAACATTTCACTATGTTACACCCTAATTTTTTTCAAGCCTTTCTGTCTTGTTTTGTGGAGTTAGAAACTAGAATGTCAAAATTCCCCCTATCCCGCAATGGTGAAGAATCCTTTAAAAAATTCCTGGATCCGGAGCGTGATCCGGATCACCACTAAAATTTAATCACTTGTTTCTCTTGTCATTTCCAACCACTCCACAAAATTTCATCAAAATCCGTTCAAAATTTTTTGAGTTATCCTCCTGACAAACAGACAGACAAACAAACACAACCGAAAACATAACCTCCTTGGCAGAGGTAAAAAGGGATACTTCTTTCATCTGTGACAAGGAAAAAATACGAGCACAGCGCATAAAGTCAGCCTGTTTTAATCAGATAAATTTATTAAATTATTGTTTTTCTTCTACTGTTTCATGACTGATGATAACCTTCCTGGTTCATGTCATTTGCCCGAAAGTGTTTTCATACTAAAAATGCTCCAGATCATGGTTCAGTTCGTTCTGGACAGAGACCACCTCATGATCAGGCCGAACATGCATATACGTCCTAATACGCTGAGCTCCTCGAAAAATTGTGGGCATGCTGAAAATTTTCAACGCATGCCAGCTTATGTCTCACACGTCTCGCACATGCTGACATAACTACAGGCCAATCTCATTGTTACCACAGTTTTCAAAAATTCTGGAAAAGATATTTGTAAAGAGTTTGAAATATTTCATAACTAAACATCATATACTCAATGAACAGCAGTATGGTTTTAGAAAAAAAATCATACTACTTCACTGGCTTTAACTGATTTTGTTGAACAAGTTACAAATGGAATAGAGAAGAAGAAATACACAGTAGGAGTTTTCTTTGATTTGCAGAAAGCATTTGATACCATAGATCACACTTTACTATTGGACAAATTACAGAAGTACGGGATTAGAGGACTGGCCCTTGATTGGACAGCTAGCTATTTACGAAACAGGTACCAGTGTGTCCATTTTAGGGGGATAAATTCTGAATTTTTGAGGCTCACATGTGGGGTGCCCCAGGAATCAGTCCGTGGGCCGTTACTGTTTCTGTTGTATATTAATGATATACAGTGGCTTGCAAAAGTATTCAGCCCTTTGGTATTTTACGCATTTTAATTTGTTCATGGCATTTCATATACAAAATGTAAATCAGGCTTCTCAATATAAAAATTTCTAAAATTATCTTTCTTAGACTCAAACTGAAAGTAAATCTCTACAACATGATATAAATTAATTACAAATATAAAAGCCAAGACGACGGGTTGCTTAAGTAATCAGCCCCCTTGGTATAATACTTCTAAATAATCAGTTTAATTGCCAGTTTTCTTCAGACAATTCAGGGGATGGATACATGAACATTTCCAAGTCACTAAATATGTCTTGGACTTTATTTACATCAATTATGAAGAAATACAAACAGTATGGCACTCTATGGTAAATCTGTGTGGAGTAGACAGTTCTCAAAAACTGAGTGACTGTGCAAGAAGGAGAAGAGTGAGGAAAGCCACCAAGACACCCAGACAACCCAGAAGAGATTATAGGCTTCTGTGGATGTGACTGGAGAAATTGTGCACAGTGCATGTTTTGCATTTTGTATCCCCACAGGACATTGTGCGTGTGCTCAATGCTGTGCTCGTCAATATGTAAGTGTTCCACCTGCCAAACAAAAGGGTTCTCCCAGCGGTGGAAACACAAACCAAGCCGGTCTTAACTGTTCTGACATGTATAATGCCATGCAGCACCGAAATGGGGCTGTCAGTGTACGCTGGTTTAAGGCCCTGTCACACCTTAACGATTTAGCTAGCGCAGGGGTGGGTAACTTGTTCCAGAAAGGGCCAAGAGGGTGCAGGTTTTCTTTACAGCCACTGACTCCACCAGGTGATTTCACTGTATCACTTTGAGCAGGTGGAATTAGTTAATCTGTGAAATCACCTGGTAGAGTCAATGGCTGTAAAGAAAACCTGCACCCTCTTGGCCCTTTCTGGAACAAGTTGCCCACCCCTGCGCTAGCTAAATCGTTAAGGTGTGAAAGGGCCTTAAACCAGCGTACACTGACAGCCCCATTTCGGTGCTGCATGGCATTATACATGTCAGAACAGTTAAGACCGGCTTGGTTTGTGTTTCCAACCATGCCAACCATATGCCAACCATATTTAAAAACGCTGGCATAAGTCTAATAAGTTAAGGGCAATTTTTTTTAAGTTAAGTGCATGCTTAAGTACATTGCTAATACGCTGAGCTCCTTGAAAAATTTTGGGCATGCTGAAAATTTTCAATGAATGCCAGCATGACTCTTACTTCCTGCACAAGCGGAACATAAGCTGTAGGTAAGTTATGCAATGGCAGGCACATGTTTCTTGTAATTTACTCATAAGTCTATATACAGTAAGGAAAATAAGTATTTGAACACCCTGCAGTTTTGCAAGTTCTCCCACTTAGAAATCGTGGAGGGGTCTGAAATTTTCATCTTAGGTGCATGTCCACTGTGAGAGACATAATCTAAAAAAAAAAAAATCCGGAAATCACAATGTATGATTTTTTAATAAAGAAAGTTAGCAAAACTAAATTTAGCAGAAGCTAACTGGTCCGCTGATGGTTTTCAAAGTTAGCTGAAAAGCTAATCCGCTAACAAAAATGTTAGCTTCGCGAATAAGCGGTTAGCGGAACTATGTCCACCACTGATTTTATTATAAAACACTCAGAGAAAAGAGTTTAGTCTCAAGAATATTTACTGCTTTGTCTGAAGCAGAAACTATTTCACGCCACGCTCCCCAGGAGTGCAACACGGCAAACACACAAAGGAAGTCGCTCACTTTTCTCACAACATTAACACTCAAGGCCAGAGTCGTTCTCTTTTAATCGCAGGATGGACACTAGGGCTGAAACAATTAGTCAAGTAACTCGAATAATTCAATTACAAAAAATGTTTGAGGCAAATTCTGTGCCTCGAAGCAACGTTTACCATTGTAGTACATATGCCAGGCCTGTGTGTGGCGCTGTAATGTCCCAGAAAAAAAAATTGAAGAAGACTAAAGGATGCGGATAAGCCGTGCAAGAGCTAATCAATATGTAGCACCAGAAGCTAAAACTTTCCAACACGACACACAAAGTAAAATAAAGCCTTTTAAGAGAAAGATGGTCCATGCTAGTCATCTGAAATAGACTGACTGCGCATTTAAAGTGAAGCAGTGTATTTGTGTATTTTTAAAAAACACACGGTTTGGTCTGCTGGCTGCTCTCCGCTTTACGTGCACTATAAGTCAATCAGGTTTATTGAAAAACCTCCTTTATTTAGATTTGATTAGAGTTTTCAATCAACAGGCTGCGGAGCAGATTTTTCAATGTGGCATTTGTGGAAAAGCTGCACTCCAGAGCCCAGTTTTTCACAGGCTGTGCTCACGTTCACGTGCAGCCTGACTGACTGAGGATTACACCGACTGCCTGCGCTTACGTTCCGGGAAAGATACAAAACTTGTAAAGATGTGCAAAAATAAATAATTAGCCAGGAAAACTGAAAGGGATACCCTACTAATGTTTAAAAATGCAAAAGTACTTTTTATCTGATTACTTGATTAATCAATTAAATAATTACTAGAATACTCGATTTCAAAAATAATCTATAGCTGCAGTCCTAATGGACAGCATTTTGTGCCAGATATCAGCCCAATCCTGTACGTACGCAGGTGAAGAAGACCTTGACTTTAACCTGTTCCCACTGTATGGTGTGTATGGGGGGGCACCCACCTTGATGCTCACAGTGCAGCTTTTGTCTCTGGTTGTACAGATTCTTTTCCGTCAGGTGCTGAATATCCAGGAGGCCCTGCACGATTTCGTAGACCGTCCCGTCTATGAGTGCCAGGGCCAGGTCGCTGAGCGTGCTGTATGACAGACGCTGCTGGAAGGAGCTGCACACATAAAACAACACACAGTCAACCTCAGAAAACATTTACACACCATCCCACCGATTGCTGGCAGTAGTTCTTCACACTTTTCCAACTGCACACTGGATGTCGGCAGCACATGGGAGCAGACATTATGTGCTGAAGGACAGCTTTAGGAAAGGTAATCAAGGTGTTGAGTGGCAGAACTGCGCCCTCTGCTGTCGAAAAGGAGCCTCTGCAGAGTGGGAGGATGCTGCAGGTGGATACATGTCAGACAGACTTTGGGTTTCATTATTATTGTTGCCGTTTCTGCCAGGAGTTGGGAGCTTGATAGTGTGCGTTCAGAGACCAGTGAGTGTGATGTTTATGGTTGTTTATTGCTTCATGTTATTCCTTATAGTTTATATATGTTGATAGTCTGGCTAACCAGTTAGCCTGTTAATGCTAATAGTTGCTAACAGTAAGAAGCCTCTCACATGTGCTCATATTATTGTTGTATATGATTGGTTGTTGGAAATTAATCTGGATGCTTAATTCTTTTTGTTCATTGGTTGTTTATGACTGTTATACTTAATCATATACATGCTGTTCTGGTAACTGGTTCTTTTAATTCTCTGTTACAGAATCACACACACACACTTTTCACATAGCTTCAGCAAATCAACCATTAATTATCAGCAATAAAGAAGCTAAAAGGAGCATCTGGACTTGTGTATTCTTACCGATGCTCCCCAGTGGCCACAAGTGATCTAATCCAGTGTACCATACAGTCCCTACAATAAACTGCCACATCACATTTGGTCCTTCAAGCCAGATGTAGTGTAGTTACTATGGGATTATTCCATTCCCAAATCAGTGTAGCACTCCCCACCCATCAGATGTTCAGCCTCGTCACAAAACACAACCACCAGCCTGGATGGAAGACTATGAGGTCTCCCGGTCAGGACAGTGATGGCAGCCCTACCACAGTGTGGAAAGATCTTGAGAAAGACACGTCAGGATGACACCTCTCACACTGCCATCATTAGATGATGATGACTTCACTTCAGAACATGGAGAAGCAGCCCCATATCCATACGAGTGTGATCATATGGAATCAGAGGTTCTAGCCCCGAGTAGACTGGTCTCTTCCCAGTGAATGCCCCCTAGAAACCCCGCCCGAAGTTATGGAAACTCTGCACAGATTGATGGAAGATAATCAGAGGTTACACAGACAGATGAGAGACATGCACAGGAGACTTGACACCCATGTCCCTGTACCTGATCTACCACCCAAACAACCACAACTCACCCTGCGCTCTCCATCATCAAACCTACCTGAACAGCATAGTGGTTGTCATCAGCTTACAAGAGAAGAGGACAACTGGCCACCACCACCCCCTGTTGCAGAAGAGGAGATCTACCAACCAGTACCGCCATTACAGGACTCAGAAGCGGAACTGGTAACATTGTTGAGGAATATGAGGCCAATACAGCAGGAGCAACCTTCCCTTTCAGCCACATCTACATTATCCAGCACCACAAGTGCAGACCCCAGAGTACTGTGTACCTTATACCCCACCAAGGGCTGAGTCACTTCTCACCAAGGCATCACCCTCCCCCAACATGAGGTACGGTGGCCCCCAGCCTACAATCCCTTACTTCTCCAAAGGGATCCAAGAGAATTTGCCCGGCTTAAAGTTGCACCCGACAATTTGTTGCCTGAGGCTGCTACAGAGTGCTTTAAATACCAAATTCTGGTAGATCATCTGAAGTATGAGGGGGCGTTGCTCATAGCACACTTACACCAACTCACCACAGCCGTATACTGACACCATGGCAAGCCTCACTGAGCAGTACGGGCAACCACACCACCTGGCTCTCTAGAAGATTGCTGAACTGATGGATGCCACAAACATTGCATGCAGAGACACCCATGGATTCAAGCTGTTTGCTCTGAAGGTGAGAGCACTGCTTGGAATGTTAGACCAGCTTGGAGACAATGGCCAGACAGAGCTCCACTGTGGGTCACATGTGACAAGACTGTTGTGTAAGCTGCCACAGGACATGAGAGCAGAGTTCAAGAGATTCCTGTACCCATGCGGGTCACTATTCCCAGCCTCTTGCATTTTTCCTGATTGGCTCAACTATGAGTTAAAGATCCAAGAGACAGTTTGAGACATTGCCTAAACATACATTCATATACGGAAAACCCATAACAGTTAATAAAATAAAAAAATATATAGTATTTTTAAAAACAATTTTCTCAATAATAAATAAATTGATTGTTCTCTTGGTGAGCCAGTCTTGGAATAAAAACTGTCTGACCCTGTTATTAAAAGAGGCTTTGATTCACAAACTCTAATTGAGGAGGCGGACCATTAAATAGTTTCTTTTGGGGAAAATGAAACCTCCACCTGTGCCCTGGACCCATTTTCCCAGCCCTGATAAAAACCTACACCTCTACAATAAGTTCCATCATCACCAAAATCATTAACCACTCCCTCCAAGCCGGCCATGTCCCTGATGCCCTGAATACTGCAGTCATCAAGCCACTTCTCAAAAAAACCCAGCCTTGACCCTGAGGTATACGCCAACTAGGGCTGCCATGACTAGTCGACAAGTCACGACTACGTCAACTATTGAAACAGTCGACAACTAATTTAGTAGTGGATGAGTCATCTGCTTTGAGCCTTGAACCAATGAAGCAGTGCTTCCATCCGCTGCTTCATTGGATCTTTGCTTCGCTCCTCTTCAGGAGCAGCAATTCTCCTTCTTATCCCCTCTCAAAGCCATTAAAAAGTACACTCAACAAAATATAAATGCAACACTTTGGTTTTGCTCCCATTTTAGGCACTAAAATAGTATTAAAGGCACTGCGGTGCGGTGGGTTTGAATCATATTTGTCTAATAGATTACAATTGTTCTGTAAATGGGAGATCTTCTTCACAGACTAAAGTTAATTATGGAGTTCCCACAGGTTCTGTGCTAGGACCAATTTTATTCACTTTATACATGCTTCCCTTAGGCAGTAGTATTAGACGGTATTGCTTAAATTTTCATTGTTACGCAGATGATACCCAGCTTTATCTATCCATGAAGCCAGAGACACACACCAATTAGCTAAACTGCAGGATTGGTCTTACAGACATAAAGACATGGATGACCTCTAATTTCCTGCTTTAAACTCAGATAAAACTGAGTTATTGTACTTGGCCCCACAAATCTTAGAATTCATGCATTTAGTTCCTCTAGCTGGACTATGGGGAATTCATTATTATCAGATTGTCCTAAAAGTTCCCTAAAAGCCTTCAGTTAATTCAAATGCTGCAGCTAGATACTGACGGGGACTAGAAATGAGAGAGCATATCTCACCCATATTGGCTCTCTTCATTGCTTCCTGTTAAGTTCAGAATAGATTTAAAATTCTTCTTCTTACTTATAAGGTTTGAATAATCAGTGTCCATCTTAGCTTAGGGACCTCGTAGTACCATATCACCCCAATAAGCGCTTCGCTCTCAGACTGCAAGGCTTAACTTGTAGTTCCTAGGGTTTGTAAGAGTAGAATGGGAGGCGAGCCTTCACTTTCAGGCTCCTCTCCTGTGGAACCAGCTCCCAATTCAGATCAGGGGAGACAGACACCCTCTCTACTTTTAAGATTAGGCTAAAACTTTCCTTTTTGCTAAAGCTTATAGTTAGGGCTGGATCAGGTGACCCTGAACCATCCCTTAGTTATGCTGCTATAGACGTAGACTGCTGGGGGTTCCCATGATGCACTGTTTCTTTCTCTTTTGCTCTATATGCACCACTCTGCATTTAATCATTAGTGATCGATCTCTGCTCCCCTCCACAGCATGTCTTTTTCCTGGTTCTCTCCCTCAGCCCCAACCAGTCCCAGCAGAAGACTGCCCCTCCCTGAGCCTGGTTCTGCTGGAGGTTTCTTCCTGTTAAAAGGGAGTTTTTCCTTCCACTGTAGCCAAGTGCTTGCTCACAGGGGGTCGTTTTGACCGTTGGGGTTTTACGTAATTATTGTATGGCCTTGCCTTACAATATAAAGCGCCTTAGGGCAACTGTTTGTTGTGATTTGGCGCTATATAAAAAATTGATTGATTGATTGATTGATTGATTTTGTATGAGATGAACTCAAAGATCTAAAACTTTTTCCACATACACAATATCACCATTTCCCTCAAATATTGTTCACAAACCAGTCTAAATCTGTGATAGTGAGCACTTCTCCTTTGCTGAGATAATCCATCACTTCATAGGTGTGCCATATCAAGATGCTGATTAGACACCATGATTAGTGCACAGGTGTGCCTTAGACTGTCCACAATAAAAGGCCACTCTGAAAGGTGCAGTTTGTTTTATTGGGGGGGGATACCAGTCAGTATCTGGTGTGACCACCATTTGCCTCATGCAGTGCAACACATCTCCTTCGCATAGAGTTGATCAGGTTGTCAGTTGTGGCCTGTGGAATGTTGGTCCACTCCTCTTCAATGGCTGTGCGAAGTTGCTGGATATTGGCAGGAACTGGTACATGCTGTCATATACGCCGGTCCAGAGCATCCCAAACATGCTCAATGGGTGACATGTCTGGTGAGTATGCCGGCCATGCAAGAACTGGGACATTTTCAGCTTCCAAGAATTGTGTACAGATCCTTGCAACATGGGGCTGTGCATTATCCTGCTGCAACATGAGGTGATGTTCTTGGATGTATGGAACAACAATGGGCCTCAGGATCTCATCACGGTATCTCTGTGCATTCAAAATGCCATCAATAAAATGCACCTGTGTTCTTTGTCCATAACAGACGCCTGCCCATACCATAACCCCACCGCCACCATGGGCCACTCGATCCACAACATTGACATCAGAAAACCGCTCACCCACACGACGCCACACACGCTGTCTGCCATCTGCCCTGGACAGTGTGAACCGGGATTCATCTGTGAAGAGAACACCTCTCCAACGTGCCAAACGCCAGCAAATGTGAGCATTTGCCCACTCAAGTCAGTTACGATGACGAACTGGAGTCAGGTCGAGACCCCGATGAGGACGACGAGCATGCAGATGAGCTTCCCTGAGACGGTTTCTGACAGTTTGTGCAGAAATTCTTTGGTTATGCAAACCGATTGTTTCAGCAGCTGTCCGAGTGGCTGGTCTCAGACGATCTTGGAGGTGAACATGCTGGATGTGGAAGTCCTGGGCTGGTGTGGTTACACGTGGTCTGTGGTTGTGAGGCTGGTTGGATGTACTGCCAAATTCTCTGAAACGCCTTTGGAGATGGCTTATGGTAGAGAAATGAACATTCAATACACGAGCAACAGCTCTGGTTGACATTCCTGCTGTCAGCATGCCAATTGCACGCTCCCTCAAATCTTGCAACATCTGTGGCATTGTGCTGTGTGATAAAATTGCACCTTTCAGAGTGGCCTTTTATTGTGGGCAGTCTAAGGCACACCTGTGCACTAATCATGGTGTGTAATCAGCATCTTGATATGGCACACATGTGAGGTGGGATGGATTATCTCAGCAAAGGAGAAGTGCTCACTATCACAGATTTAGACTGGTTTGTGAACAATATTTGAGGGAAATGGTGATATTGTGTATGTGGAAAAAGTTTTAGATCTTTGAGTTCATCTCATACAAAATGGGAGCAAAACCAAAAGTGTTGCGTTTATATTTTTGTTGAGTGTATGTCAATCGTGAGTCACTTTTGTGCAGATTAAAGTGACTAATTGGGCCTCCTGTGTTGTTGTGAAAAAGAAATGAGAATCGTCCTCCGTTCCATTGCGCCAAACGCTGCACCGCCGAGTCAAGTTAGAAAGAGGCCGCTCAGAATTATTAACTTCAAAGCGAGTCGCCATTTAAATCAAATGACACCTTTTTCCAAACATTATAATACATACAATAAACTGCAATTGATCGAAAAAATTTTTCTCCCAAAATGAGACGTCGTGGCTGATGTGCAGCAGCCCAAGACTGCATGACTGCAGACCTGCAGACTCCAGCAGCCAGCTGAGCTCAGCTCAGATGTATGGCGTGACATCCATGCCATTAATGTTTGAAAGGAAATGCTTTTGACAAAAACTACATATTTTTTTCTGTCTATGTCCAGAGATCAAGGATCCACCATGTACAGTTTATGTCAAGAGATCATGGATCCAGTGACCAATTTCCTATTTATTTACTTTAAGACAATAAAATGTTGACATAGAAAACCTGTAAAGCCTAATTGTAGCACACAGAAAATTCACAGGAGGTATCGATAAGGGAATCAATAAGGAATTGGATTGATAAGCGGAATCGATAATGGTATCGACAGATAAAATCCGATAAGCTGCAATTTACATATGATCTGACTAGTCGACTAATCGCAAAAATAATCGCTGACTAGTCAACTATCAAAATAGTTGTTTGTGGCAGCTCTAATGCCAACTACCATCCCATCTCCAACCTCCCCTTCCTATCAAATGTGTTGGAAAAAGTAGTTTATATGATAAGTTCCAGTCTAGTTTCCGCTCTGGCCACAGCACAGAAACTACTCTGGTCAGGGTCACCAGTGAACTGCTGATGACGGCTAATGCTGGCTCACCATTACTTCTCATCCTTATTGACCTCACCGCATCCTTTGACACCGCCTCCACTCCTCCATCAGTCTCTCTGCCTCTACCCTGGCCTGGTTCACATCTTACCTCACAGACAGAACGATGTATGTGCCCCTGAGAGGAGCTAAGTCAGACACACACTCTGTCCCTTGTGGTGTCCCTCAAGGATCAGTCCTTGGCCTCACCCTCTTCACTCTATACATGCTCCTCCTTGGCCGTGCATTCAGCCGGCATGGAATATCAATTCCACTGCGACTCTGATGACATTCAACTCTACATTAAAACCAACCTAACCCCCTCTGCAGCTCTGCCCTTATCCACACTCTCCACCTGCCTGGAGGAGATAAAGGTGTGGATGATGACTAACTTCCTGCAATTAAACAGCACAAAAACAAAGCCATTCTTGTTGGCACCCTACACCAGAGCCAATCATCCACCATCACCAGCATCACCTTCATGACATCCACCTCTCATCTTCATTCACTAACCTTAATGTCAGAATGGACCTTAACCTGACCTTTGAGGGTCACATAAAGCACTTCTTCCACCTCAGGAACATTGCAAAACTCCGGCCTACACTCACCCTCTCACATACCGAAAAGCTTGTCCACTGCATTGTTTCCTCCAGGCTGGACTACTGCAACGCACTTCTCATCGGGATCCCCAGTAAGAACATCCAGCAGCTGCAGTACATCCAGAACATTGCTGCCAGGATCCTGGTGAGGGTGCAAAAGTATGATCACATCACCGCCTTCTTCAAAGCCCTCCACTAGCTTCCTGTCCAGTACAGGATTGAATTTAAAATCTCCCTGCTGTCCCGTCAGTGCCTCTATGGGACTGCCCCCCTTTACCTCAACGAACCAGCGGCCTCATGTACAAAGACTTGCATTGACTTTCTACTAAAAGTTGGCGTACGTCAAAACCCTGAATCAGGTGTAAGCACAACTATGTTCAAATGTATCAAAGTGTGCGTAAGCATGAATCCATGCACGTTCCGTTTGTACATCCCACTGAACGTGGAAAGTAGCCAAGGTTGGGTAGGATTACTTTGAAAGAATACATGTGGATTACATGTATGTATGTACATACATATGGATTACTTGTAATCTGATTGCTTTTGGATTACATTTCAAAGTAATCTTACCCAACCCTGAATGTCGCACACATGCACACGTACCAAACTCCTCCCTGGCCACACCTCTATCTGAATATGCAAATGTATTCATATACTTTGGTTGTGTCGTGCTGACGGCACCACAAATGTGGAGTGTTGTGTGTTTGATGACGTCTGCCATCGTCTCTGTGTTGTTGTGTGTAAAGATTAAAGAACTTTCAGAGACAACGTATAAAAACAATGAAAGCTGTGGTTAGATTGCAGTTCTCTCAGCTCGCTGTAATGTGAAATGGAAATTAAATACGTATGTTTATTTGTAAATGCTGAACTGAGCTGCGTGCACACACTGACGTAAAATGATATTAGGTGCACGGCGGCTGACAGTGTGTGAAATTAACATTACACAGGCTTTTACTGACAAAAACTGAACACAGTCGGGGGTCTGTTAAGAGCCTCTCTAGTTCCACCATCAAGAAAAAGAAAACACATTAATAAAAACAAAAGACATATTTGAATGTGCACATGCCCAAATGTGTCTGCGCTGCTTTTCGTTAGGAACAATTAGACGAATAAATGATTTAACCAACAAGCACACACCCCCAATTGCACACTGTGCAGCCTCCAGCCTGATGCACATTTGTACACCACACATGATTTGAACATTGATGGAATGAAAAATTTTCCTATTAAAAAAACAAACTCATCATGTGATGGCGCCTTTATAGCAACATGTGTGCAGCCAATAGCTCCGATTACATTCGGGAAACTGGCGCTCGCTGCAAAATGCTGTAATGTTGGAATGTGATGTACGTGGATGAGATTCGGATGATTGCGTTCCACGCAGCTAGGGCTGAAACGATTAGTCGAGTAACTCAAATAATTCGATTACAAAAATGTTTGAGGCAAATTCTGTGCCTCAAAGCTCCATTTAACGTTGTAGTGCATATGCCAGGCCTGTGTGTAACGTCCCCAGGAAAAAAAACTGAAGACTAGAGCATGAGCTAATTTGGAGCACCAAAAGCTACAGCTTTCCAACATGACACAAAAGAGTAAAATAAAGCCTTTTAAGAGAAAGAGGGTCCGCGCTTATCTAAAAGAGTTACTGAGCATTAAAGGAAATATGACTAAATGAAGTACTTTTATTTTGAGAAATACGTTCCCTTCTCACCTTTGCAGACAAACAACGGGACGCACTGCTGCTTCATCACACATCTATTCTCTCAGATTAGAATTTCTGGACACCCACACCTCTGTTCTCTCTCAGATTAGAATTTCTGGACACCCACACCTCTGTTCTCTCTCAGATTATAATTTCTGGACACCCACACATCTGTTCTTCTTCAGATTATAATTTCTGGACACCCACACATCTATTATCGCAGATTATAATTTCTGGACACCCACACCTCTGTTCTCTCACAGATTAGAATTTCTGGACACCCACACCTCTGTTCTCTCTCAGATTATAATTTCTGGACACCCACACATCTGTTCTTCTTCAGATTATAATTTCTGGACACCCACACATCTATTCTCGCAGATTATAATTTCTGGACACCCACACCTCTGTTCTCTCTCAGATTATAATTTCTGGACACCCACACGTCTATTCTCTTTCAGATTATGATTTCTGGACATCCACAGCTGTGTTGTCCCTCGGGTTCTGGCACTCGGACCGGTTTTGGACACGTACCTGGGTAAATCTTTGACTAAGGTCTGCAGCTCTGACAGCAGATAATAGTGTCTCTCCTGTTGCTGGGCAGAATCTCCGTGCGCTGCAGAAAAATTCTCCATCTCCTGTTCAAAAGTGACAAATCTGATTTCAAATTTTTCGGCAATTAAATTACATAAAAATACTGCCGAGAATAACACAAGAAAGCTTCAGATATGGACGCTTTATTTACACTGTGGTCCTCGAACTTTCTGCTAACAACAAACCCACATAGAAAACACAAACACGTCACCTCTCTGATCCAGCGGCACCTATTAACGTAGTTACTCAAATACACTTAAGGTTTATCAGTTGGAGAATAAGAAAAGCGCGGTATTTGTCTGTCTGTGGTCCGAAGTGTAACGCACCGTATTGCTCCCCTGTACTTCTTAAAGGACCCCGCTTCTTCTTCCCTTCAGATATTTGTGATTGGCATTCCAATTTGTTGCATTACCGCCACCTACTGTTTGGAGCGTGGAACGTCAACATGGATATTGACAAAAAACAAATCCTCTCAAGTAATTGACTTAAAATAAATATTATTTCAAATAACCCTGTTGTTTTCAAATACATCATATTTCCCACACTGAAGATTTCAGTCATCAAAAACTAAGTAAACCTTTAACGTCCTGCTTTCATTAACGCAACCACACATTCTAACATTTCACTCTCAAATTACGATTAATGACTCATGTTCACTTGAACGATAGTTTAACCGGACAGATAACAAAGTCACACAAACACTGTCCACTCTAATAAGTAATGCAGTGGCTTTACATTTTCAGAAAAAGCAACACTGCCTTAATAAAATCTCTAAAACGCAGTCATTTGATTGAGCTGGATACACCAAATTAAATGACTGTAAACTATTCGTAAGTTTGTCATTGAAATAAATTAACAAATTACATTTTTGAAATATCCCTAATTTGTTTGGTAAATTACATTCAGAATATTTGGAAAGGACTAATTAAACTGATATATTTACCAAGATCAGCTATATCTATATGATTTCACAGCTTTTTTGTTTACTCAGTATTTGTAAGTAGAAAAATGTTTCACCAAAAATATTTGGTTGAACACAGTTACAGTTTTTAGAGTGATACAAACACGTGGTTTTTATTTATTTATTACTACTGACAGTAATGGCTGGAAGCTCTGTGTGTTGGACACGAAAAATCAACGTTCCTCAAAAGATCAGTTTTAATCAGTTGAATGATTATTTAATCATCCTGTGCTTTGTATCTTAAAAACATCTGCTCCAGCAGATGTATTATTTAAGTAACTAAATTTCTTCCACTCATCATACACAACTGTTCCTGTGAATCTAAAGACATTTGTTCTTTCCTTTTCCTTATCAAAGTTACCCAGGGGAACAGAATATTTCAGAATGACTTTCTAGCTCTAAAATAATCTGTTTCCCTCTGTATCAAGGAGAAAAAATTCCTGATGAGATTGTGTTTTAGATATTGTATTCCTCCCATGATGAGCAATCACTCCTGTGAGTTTGAAGAGATTTGTTCTTTCCTTACCAAAGTTACCTGGGGGAACAGAATATTTCAGACTGACTTTCTAGCTCTGAAATAATCTGTTCCCCTATATCAAAGACAAGCAATTCCTGATGAGATTGTGTTTTAGATATTTTATTCCTCCCATGATGGGCAATCACTCCTGTGAGTCTGAAGACATTTGCTCTTTTCTTACCAAAGCTACCTGGGGGAACAGAATATTTCAGACTGATTTTCTCAATCTGAAATAATCTGTTCCCCCCTGTATCTAGAATAGACAGTAACCAATCATCTCATGTTCTGGGTCATCTTTCCCACTCATGATGGACAATCACTCTACCCAAGTATTTGAAAGAAAAAAAATATACAGCAAAACTTCTTGCATATTCTTTTCAAAGTTCAGATATTAATGATCAGGTGAGCCCGTGCGTTAGTATCACCCTTTTATTTTCTCACATACGACAGGTTTAGGGCCACATTGAAGTGTTTTTTGTTTGTTTATTTTTTAGACATCAAGAATAAGTCATAATATTACGAGAATAAATGTCAGGATTTCCCCCTGGACTCAGCCCTGAACTCTGTTTTTATCTTGTGTCGTGTTTTGCTCCCCATCAGATGTCGACCTCAGTTTCTATTCTCACCTGAATCCTATGAGTGACTGATAATTTTGCTGTCTGTGCCTGGCTTTCCTCATTTTACTTTGCCAGCTTCCCAGCCTCTTCCATGATCAAGATAGAGACCCGAAGGACCAAGCCTTCCAGTTGTGCGCTCATGATGCTGAAGCTTCCTTCAGCTTATGCTCAGGTAACGCTGGTCTCTCCCTCTAATTCCCACATTAGAGTGAACTGTCTTTTCCTACTGTTCTAGAAGATTCCAGTATGGCTTCCAAGGGGACTTGGACCCTGGTACTAACTACCTGCACCACAACGTCACTTTGGAACTCCTCGGCTCCCATTGTGGAGTGTGTCTCGACTAAACACCAGAAAAGTTCCCCTCATCTCAGTGAGATCCCGTTCTCACTTGTCCTTATTGTGACTGTGCTATGATCAACAACTATTTCAAGAACTGTACGAACTCTTGATATCAAACAACTGAGAAAGTCCAGCTGCATCAAATGCTGGTTAATTGGTGCTGTGCTATAACATGCAGCACTTGACCTCTGACCTGTGGAGACAACTTATGAACTATTGCTGAACAGTGAATTGTATTTCTTAAGAAGCACTGTATTTCCTGAACTCTGCAGCAACCTGTGTTGTATCTTTTATGAACTGTGACTGTGTGAGACTCCAGCATTATGAGTGCATTCCACTCACCCACTGTGTCTTCTTCCTTAGTTCCTGGTTGCAGAGGCAAACATCCCAACTGGACCTGGCATCAGAACCCTTTGTTGACACATTCATTCAAGACTGGCTCGGGATACTGCAGCTGCCTAATTTCATCGCTAGAGGGAGGCCACTCTCCATACTGCAGGCACTCCCCAGCGCAGCAATTTTCATTTATTTATTATAAATAAATCTCTTTCCTTTTGTACTCCTCCGTGTCCAGCTCCCTGCATTTCGGTTCATTGTCTGAAATGGTCCGGTTCCACCTGAACCCCTAACCATAACAGAAGTATCTGGCCATAACATGGACCCAGCAGGAGACCCCATCCAGCAGGCCTTGAATCATCAAGGACAATTCCTGGGGAAGATCCAACAAACCATGGATGCCATCAAGTCCAGAACCTCTCTGCTCAGGTCACGCACTCTGACACAGTCATTTGTCAGCTTGCTGCTGAAGTTACACAGGCAGACACACACATCACTCAGCTCACACAGTTAGTTGCACAACTCACAGATTCATCCACCAATACAGCTCCGTCTTGTATTTGGTCATCCCATCAAAGCATATACTCTTATCTCTTTGTCAGGATCGCCGGAGTGCGGCAGAATTCACGGTCAACTTCCATATTCTGGCTGCAGAGGTGCGCTGGGATTCTGCTACTCTTAGGAGTATTTTTGTTAGGGGACTCTCAGATCCTATCAAGGGCGAATTAGCCATCCAGGATTATCCTGAGGATCTTGATAATTTAATCTCTCTGGTAATCCATTTAGACACTCACCTGAGAGAGTGGCATCGAGAAAAAACAGTTGGTCAGATAAGTCTTGTTCCGCTCAGGCTCACCCCTCCCCCTCGTACTTGTCCAGGACCATCTGCCCCACGCTCTGCTGAGTCTCCCCGCTCCGGCTTGCTGGTTCCCCCTGTCAACGAGCCTGTGGAGTTTGGCAGGGCGAAATTGACCCTAGATCAGCGAGCTCAGAGACTGGCAGCCAGAGAGTGTCTCTGTTGCGGGACAAAAGGACAGTGTGGACAGTGAGTGGAAAACAGCATTCAACACCCCAATTGGCCATTTCGAGTACCTGGTGATGCCTTTCGGCTTGACGACGCTCCTGCTACGTTCCAGACCCTTGTTAATGATGTCCTTTGGGACTTCTTGAACTGGTTCATGTTCGTCTATCTAGATGACATATTGATCTTCTTACCTGAGTCTGAGTCACGCACCCATCACGTCCGTCAAGTCCTCCAGTGGCTTCTCGAGACCTGCCTTTTTGTGAAGGCTGAAAAGTGTGAATTTAATTGGGAAACCGTCTCCTTCCTCGGGTTTATCATCTCACCTAATCATATCAAACCAGACCTGGCCAAGGTGACCACTCTTACTGAGTGGCCCATACCGTCCACCCTGGCCGTATTTTCGTGCCTCTCAAAGCCCGTTCTGCCGTAATTCAATTCTTTCATATGTCCAAACTTTCATGTCATTCCTGGTATCCACAAAACTGTTGCCGTTATTGGTGGCCATCTAGTCAAGCAGATGTCCGTAACTTTGTTCAAGCCTGAACAGTATGTGCCAGAGGTAAATCTCTCCATTGGCCCCTCGCCGACATGCTCCAGCCACTCCTGCTTCCTGGCTGTCCCTGGTCCCACATAGGGATGGATTTTATCACAACCTTGTCATTGACAAGATTAATCCCACTGCCATGAGGCTTCACCTGCCTTTGTCTCTATGGATTCATCCAGTCTTTCATGTGTCACAATGCAAGCCTGTCCAATCTAGTGACCTCTGTCCTCGCGGGCCTGGTCCCCCTCCTGCCTGGATCGTCGCTGGCCATCTTGCCTGGTCAGTCACCAAGATCCTAGACGTCTGATGCAAGGGTCAGGTCTACCAGTATCTGGTGGACTGGGAGGGTTATGGACCAGAGGAGCACTCCTGGGTGAACAGTCTGTTCATCCTTTCGTGTCCAGGCGGGCGAGTTGTCCCATGTTGAGTCAAGTTAATCTGCAGGCTCCTGGCAGTGCCCTTCCGTCTCACCAACTGTCTTCCCAGTGGACGCTGCCCAGCAGGTCATGGAAATAACACTGCGGGATCTCTAGTTGGCATCACTTATGGTCAGAACTACAACGGTATCTGATTGTCTTCAAACCTCAGACTTTTGTTCTTGATTAATGAAAACATTCTTGGTCCAATAATTTCACCTCTAGCCCCCGGCTGTCCCTCTTAATCGTGGCCCCAGTTGAGAGAAGAAAACCCACAAAATATAACCGCAGTTCTATTCCGGCGGATTCATACAATCCGCCCGACTCATTGAGGAAATTCTGTGATGCAGATTGTATTTTCTTTGGAGGTTCATCATCGCTTTGTTGTTACATCTGATTATTTGTTATAGATTCTGAGAGTTGTCACTGTATTTCTTTGTTCTGTTTTGCTATAATAAAGTCCTAAAAAAAAAACCCTGCTTTGGATCCTGCGGGATACTCAGTTAAGAGCATCGAGATCCAACTACGAACTTTTTAACTGCAACAACTTTAAGATATGCTTGGAGCTGAAATTACTGTGGCTGCTGGGAACAGACAGACACAAAATATTGACAAACACAGAGAAATTACTTGGACTTTAATAGCGCTGCTCACATGTGTCGGTTGTGTTTGGGTCAGATGACCTCTCACCTCTCCCACAGTGCAGTGTGTCACCTGAGAGTGTGAGATGGCTTATATATCTGGCTTGTATTTGTTTTTCAGGTAATACCTTCTTTGATGTCATATACCCACAATTCTGTGCGCAATATACACTTGCACATTGCTAAAGGTGCCACCAAGTGGATTTGTCATGTAATTATTTTGCACTCTCAAAGGAACATACAACCTGGATGTTTGAATTTACGGACATGACTGAAGTAGGGAGGAGAAGTGTGTTGGACACTTGATGTATGTTGTCACTGGGTTCATGTCATGGACATAGTAACACTAGAACTTTAATGTGTGCAGTCTCGTGTCTGTTATTGTTGTGTCAGTTGTCTGTCCAGACAAGCACTAAGTCATTCTGACTGTGGTCTGACATGATTAAATCTCAGGATGTCCTGATCAGAACTGGCCCAATGAAGGTGGATTTTTTTTACTGATCGTGTTGGGAAGGTGTTGTGACACGGACCCACAACAGGGGGCGCTAAGGAACGGACAATGGATAAGCCAACAAGTAACAATTTAATGTTGTGGAAACACACAACGGAATACAGTTAGAAATTTGGATTGCCGATTATACACCAGGTGATGTGTGGGCAGGCTCGAAGATAGAAGACCTCTGGCGAGAGAAGAGCTGATTCCCACACAGCTTCCACCACCAACGGGCCTGAAGAACACCGGAGCCGCCAAGTCCCGAGTCCCCAGGTGGCCTCTGCCTTTGGCTGTCGACCCTGGTACTGCTGGCAGAGAACAGAGAAAATCCAGGTGAGTGTGAATCCGCACACTCAGTAGTCCACTCACAGTCAATGTTCTGTAAGGAGGGAGCACCTCCACCTCCAATCACACACTCGTGCAGCTCCTGTGTAACCACTTATCTGCTATGGAGCGTGATGCAAAGTCGTCGCGGTCACGCTCTTACTCCAGCTCGGATAAGTACACCACAGGGCAAACGGCTGCAAAGAAGAGTTTAGTTAGCAGAGAAATTACCGCAGAGAAGGTTACCTCTTGGTTGCTGATTTCTCGGCGGGGAGGTGGAGTTGTAGTCCGGCTTTTATGGTGATGCGGAAAATGAGTGACAGCTGGTGCAGATGATGAATGACAGCTGTCACTCTCCGTTGCTCCGACGCCCTCTCATGCTTGAAGCCCGCACTCCAAGCAGGGCGCCATCTGGTGGTGGTGGGCCAGCAGTACCTCCTCTTCAGCGGCCCACACAACAGATCGTGTCGGTTCAGTTAAACCCAATTGATGAAATTAGTGCTGTTTTTCCTCTCTTCATTTCACACCAGTTCACCAGAGCACCACAGTGCACATTCTAAAAGAGCACATACACACTAATTCACTTTAATAGATCGACAGTGTGCGGCAGCCTCACGGTCACACAGATCAACAGTGCACACCAGTCTCACAATCCACACAGACTGACAGTGCACAGCAGTGTCACAATCACACAGATTGACAGTGCACAGCAGTGTCACAATCACACAGATCGACAGTGCACACCAGCCTCACAGTCACACCGAGCGACAGTGCACAGCAGTGTCACAATCACACAGAGCGACAGTGCACACCAGCCTCACAATCACACAGACTGACAGTGCACAGCAGCCTCACAATCACACTGATCGAGAAGTGCACACCAGCCTCACAGTCACACCGAGCGACAGTGCCCAGCAGTGTCACAATCACACAGATCGACAGTGCACACCAGCCTCACAGTCACACCGAGCGACAGTGCACAGCAGTGTCACAATCACACAGAGCGACAGTGCACAGCAGCCTCACAATCACACTGATTGAGAAGTGCACACCAGCCTCACAGTCACACCGAGTGACAGTGCACAGCAGTGTCACAATCACACAGAGCGACAGTGCACACCAGCCTCACAATCACACAGATTGACAGTGCACAGCAGTGTCACAATCACACAGATCGACAGTGCACACCAGCCTCACAATCACACAGATTGACAGTGCACAGCAGTGTGACAATCACACAGATCGACAGTGCACACTAGCCTCATAGTCACACCGAGCGACAGTGCACAGCAGTGTCACAATCACACAGAGCGACAGTGCACACCAGCCTCACAATCACACAGCCTGACAGTGCACAGCAGTGTCACAATCACACAGAGTGACAGTGCACACCAGCCTCACAGTCACACAGATCAACAGTGTGCGGCAGCCTCACAATCACACAGATTGACAGTGTACAGCAGTGTCACAATCACACAGAGCAACAGTGCACACCAGCCTCACAATCACACAGAGCGACAGTGCGCACCAGCCTCACAATCACACAGATTGACAGTGCACAGCAGTGTCACAATCACACAGATCGACAGTGCACACCAGCTTCACAATCACACAGATTGACAGTGCACACCAGCCTCACAGTCACACCGAGCGACAGTATATGCCAGCCTCACGGTCACACTGAGCGACAGTGTGCAGCAATTTCATGGTCACACAGGTCGACAGCGCACGGCAGTGTCACAATCACACAGACCGACAGTACACAGCCATGTCATGGTCACACAGATCGACAATTCATGCCAGCCTCATGGTCACACAGATTGACAATGCACACAAGCCTCATGGTGACACAGTTTCACAGTCACACAGATCAACACTGCATATCAGCCTCACAATCACACAGATTGACAGTGCACAGCAGTGTCACAATCACACAGATCGACAGTGCACACCAGCCTCACAGTCACACCGAGTGACAGTGCACAGCAGTGTCACAATCACACACAGCGACAGTGCACACCAGCCTCACAATCACACAGACTGACAGTGCACAGCAGCCTCACAATCACACTGATCAAGAAGTGCACACCAGCCTCACAGTCACATCGAGCGACAGTGCACAGCAGTGTCACAATCACACAGATCGACAGTGCACACCAGCCTCACAATCACACAGATTGACAGTGCACAGCAGTGTCACAATCACACAGAGCGACAGTGCACACCAGCCTCACAATCACACAGACTGACAGTGCACAGCAGTGTCACAGTCACACAGATCAACAGTGTGCGGCAGCCTCACAATCACACAGATTGACAGTGTACAGCAGTGTCACAATCACACAGAGCAACAGTGCACACCAGCCTCACAATCACACAGAGCGACAGTGTGCACCAGCCTCACAATCACACAGATTGACAGTGTACAGCAGTGTCACAATCACACAGATTGACAGTGCACAGCAGTGTCACAATCACACAGACCGACAGTACACAGCCATGTCATGGTCACACAGATCGACAATTCATGCCAGCCTCATGGTCACACAGATTGACAATGCACACAAGCCTCATGGTGACACAGTTTCACAGTCACACAGATCAACACTGCATAGCAGTGTCACGGTCACACAGACTGACAGTACACAGCTGTCTTACAGTCACACAGATCGACAATGCACACCAGCCTCATGGTCAAACAGATCAACAGTGCACACCAGCCTCATAGTCACACCGAGCGACAGTGCACGGCACTTTCACAGTCACACCGATCGACAATGCACACCAGCCTCTTGGTCAAACAGATCAACAGTGCACACCAGCCTCTTGGTCAAACAGATCAACAGTGCACACCAGCCTCATGGTCAAACAGATCGACAGTGCACACCAGCCTCATGGTCACACCGAGCGACAGTGCACACCACTTTCACAGTCACACGGATTGACAGTGCACGCCAGCCTCACGGTCACACAGAGGGACAGTGTGCTGCAGTTTCACGGTCACACAGATCGACAGCGCGTGGCAGTGTCACGGTCACACAGACTGACAGTACACAGCTGTCTTGCAGTCACACACATCGACAATGCACACCAGCCTCATGGTCAAACAGATCAACAGTGCACACCACTTTCACAGTCACACAGATTGACAGTGCACGCCAGCCTCACGGTCACACAGAGGGACAGTGTGCGGCAGTTTCACGGTCACACAGATCGACAGTGCGTGGCAGTGTCACGGTCACACAGACTGACAGTACATGGCTGTCTTGCAGTCACACAGAATGACAGTGCACACCAGCCTCATGGTCAAACAGATCAACAGTGCACACCAGCCTCATAGTCACACCAAGCGACAGTGTGCACCAGCCTCACAATCACACAGATTGACAGTGTACAGCAGTGTCACAATCACACAGATTGACAGTGCACAGCAGTGTCACAATCACACAGATCGACAGTGCACACCAGCTTCACAATCACACAGATTGACAGTGCACACCAGCCTCACAGTCACACCGAGCGACAGTATATGCCAGCCTCACAGTCACACTGAGCGACAGTGTGCAGCAATTTCATGGTCACACAGGTCGACAGCGCACGGCAGTGTCACAATCACACAGACCGACAGTACACAGCCATGTCATGGTCACACAGATCGACAGTTCATGCCAGCCTCATGGTCACACAGACTGACAATGCACACAAGCCTCATGGTGACACAGTTTCACAGTCACACAGATCAACACTGCATAGCAGTGTCACGGTCACACAGACTGACAGTACACAGCTGTCTTACAGTCACACAGATCGACAATGCACACCAGCTTCATGGTCAAACAGATCAACAGTGCACACCAGCCTCATAGTCACACCGAGCGACAGTGCACGGCACTTTCACAGTCACACAGATCGACAGTGCACACCAGCCTCTTGGTCAAACAGATCAACAGTGCACACCAGCCTCATGGTCAAACAGATCGACAGTGCACACCAGCCTCACGGTCACACAGAGGGACAGTGTGCGGCAGTTTCACGGTCACACAGATCGACAGCGCGTGGCAGTGTCACGGTCACACAGACTGAGAGTACACAGCTGTCTTGCAGTCACACACATCGACAATGCACACCAGCCTCATGGTCAAACAGATCAACAGTGCACACCACTTTCACAGTCACACAGATTGACAGTGCACGCCAGCCTCACGGTCACACAGAGGGACAGTGTGCGGCAGTTTCACGGTCACACAGATCGACAGCGCGTGGCAGTGTCACGGTCACACAGACTGACAGTACATGGCTGTCTTGCAGTCACACAGAATGACAGTGCACACCAGCCTCATGGTCAAACAGATCAACAGTGCACACCAGCCTCATAGTCACACCAAGCGACAGTGCACGGCAGCCTCACAGTCACACCGAGCGACAGTGTACGCCAGCCTCACAATCATACAGATCGACAGTGCACATCAGCCTCATAGTCACACCAAGTGACAGTGCACGCCACTTTCACATTCACACAGCTTGACAGTGCACGCCAGCCTCACAGTCACACAGAACGACATTGTGCGGTAGTTTCACCGTCACACAGATCGACAGCGCACGGCAGTGTCACGGTCACACAGATTGACAGTGCACGGCAGTGTCACGGTCACAAGGATTGACTGCGTATGGCAGTTTCACGGTCACACAGATCAACAGTGCATGCCAGCCTCATGGTCAAATAGATCAACAGTGCATGCCAGCCTCATAGTCACACCGAGCAACAGTGCACGGCAGTTTCATGGTCACACACATCAACAGTGCATGCCAGTTTCACACAGATCACACGTCTGCCAGATCACACGTCAGTGTGCGACAGTTTCCTGGTCACACAGTACACAGCAATGTCATGGTCTCACAGATAGTGCGCAACTGTGTCATGGTCACACAGATCGACAGCATGTGGCAGTGTCATGCTCACACAGATCATCAGTGCACAGCAGTGTCACGGTCACACAGATCGTCAGTGTGTGGCAGTTTCACGGTCATACAGATCGACAGCACACAGCAGTGTCACGGTTACACAGATCGACAGCGCACGGCACTTTCATGGTCACACGGATCGACAGCGCAGGTCAGTCTCATAGTCACACTAATAGTGCATGCAGTCATACATATCTGTATGTGTCTACATGTGTGTGTATGTATCTGTGTGTCTGTCAGCGTCTGTGCGTGTTTCTATGTGTCTGTGTCTCAATGTGTGTCTGTGTGTGTCTATATGTCGATATGCGTGTGTCTGAATATGTCTGTGTGTCTATGTGGGTCTGTTTGTCTATCCGTGCATCTGTGTGTCTGTGCGTGTCTGTGTCTGCAAGTGTTTTTGTGTCTCTGTGTGTCTATGAGCATCTATGTGTGTCTGGCTGTGTCTGTGTGTGTGTGTGTCTCTGTGTCGATTGCTTTTCTGTGTCTGCATGAGTCTGTGTGTCTGCATGTCTCTGTCAGTGTCTGCCAGTATCTGTGTGTCTGGGTTTTTCTGTGTGTGTGTCTGTGTGTGTCTCTGACCATCTGCATTTGTCTGACTGTGTCTGTGTCTGTCTGTGTGTCTGCATGTGTCAGTGTGTATCTGCGTGTCTGTGAGTCTATGTGTGTTTGTGTATATCTGTGTATGTCTAAGTGTGTCTGTGTGTGTCTCTGCGTCTGTGTGTGTCTGCTTGCAACTGTGTGTCTGTCAGGGTCTGTGTGTCTGCATGTGTCTGCGTGTCTGTCAGCGTCTGTGTGTCTGCGTGTCTGCGTGTCTGCTTGCAACTGTGTGTCTATGTGTGTCTGTGTGTCTATCAGTGTCTGCGTGTCTCTGTGTTTGCTTGGAACTGTGTGTGTCTGTGTGTCTATGTGTGTCTGTGTGTCTGTCAGGGTCTGTGTGTCTGCGTGTCGGTGTGTCTCTCAGGGTCTGTGTGTTTCTGTGTGTCTACATATCTGTCATGGTCTATGTGTCTATGTGTGTCTCTGCGTCTTCTTGCAGTTGTGTGTCTATGTGTCTGTCAAGGTTTGTGTGTCTATGTGTGTTTGTGTTTGTTTGCTTGCAACTGTGTGTGTCTGAGTGTCTGTATGTCTGTCACGGTCTGTATGTCTATGTGTGTCTGTGTATCTTTCAGGGTCTGTGTGTCAATGTGTGTCTCTGTGTCTGCTTGCACTTTTGTGTGTCTGCATGTCTGTCAAGGTCTGCATGTCTGTGTTTGTCTGCTTGCAACTGTGTGTGTCTGCGTGTATGTCAGGGTCTCTGTGTGCCTGTGTGTCTCCTTGCAAATGTGTGTGTCTCTGTGTCTATGTGTGTCTACGTGTGTCTGTGTTTGTCTGCTTGCAACTGTGTGTGCCTGTGTGTGTCTGTGTGTGTCTGCGTGTCTGTCACGGTCTGTATGTCTACGTGTGTCTGCATGTGTTTGTGTGTGTCTGTGTGTCTGCTTGCAACTGTGTGTGTGTCTGCGTGTCTGTCAGGGTCTGTGTGTCTGTGTGTCTATGTGTGTCTGTGTCTGCATGTCTGTCAGGGTCTGTGTGTCTGTGTGTGTGTCTGCGTGTGTCTGTGTGTGTCTGCTTGAAACTGTGTTTGTCTGCATGTCTGTCAGGGTCTGTGTGCATGTGTCTGCGTGTGTCTGTGTTTGTCTGCTTGCAACTGTGTGTGTCTCTGTATCTGCGTGTCTGTCAGGGTCTGTGTGTGTCTGTGTGTCTGCGTATCTTTCAGGGTCTGTGTGTCAATGTGTGTCTCTGTGTCTGCTTGCACCTGTGTGTGTCTGCATGTCTGTCAAGGTCTGCATGTCTGTGTTTGTCTGCTTGCAACTGTGTGTGTCTGCGTGTATGTCAGGGTCTCTGTGTGCCTGCGTGTGTCTGTGTGTGTCTGCTTGCAACTGTGTGTGTCTGTCAGGGTCTGTGTGTCTATGTGTGTCTGCATGTGTCTGTGTGTCTGCGTGTGTCTGTGTGTCTGCTTGCAACAGTGTGTCTGTGTGTGTCTGTGTGTCTCTGCATGTGCTTGGAACTGTGTCTCTCAGGGTCTGTGTGTGCCTGTGTGTCTGTCAGGGTCTGTGTGTCTATGTGTGTCTCTGTGTCTGCTTGTAACTGTGTGTCTATGTGTCTGTCAAGTTTTGTGTGTCTATGTGTGTCTGTGTTTGTCTGCTTGCAACTGTGTGTGTCTGCGTGTATGTCAGGGTTTCTGCGTGTCTGCGTGACTGTCAGGGTCTGTGTGTCTGCGTGTGTCTGCATGTGTTTGTTGTGTCTGCGTGTGTCAGTGTGTGTCTGCTTGCAACTGTGTGTGTCTGTGTGTGTCTGCGTGTCTGTCAGGGTCTGTGTGTCTGCATGTCTGTGTTTGTCTGCTTGCAACTGTGTGTGTCTGCATGTCTGTCAGGGTCTGTGTCCGTGTGTTTTTGTGTGTCTGCGTGTGTCAGTGTTTGTCTGCTTGCAACTATGTGTGTCTCTCTGTCTGCGTGTCTGTCAGGGTCTGTGTGTCTGCGTGTGTCTGTGTTTGTCTGCTTGCAACTACATGTGCCTGTGTGTCTGCATGTGTATCAGGGTCTGTGTGTCTGCATGTGCCTGTGTGTGTCTGCGTGTGTCTGTGTTTGTCTGCTTGCAACTGTGTGTGTCTGTCAGGGTCTGTGTGTCTATGTGTGTCTGCATGTGTCTGTGTGTCTGCATGTGTCTGTGTGTCTGCATGCAACAGTGTGTCTGTGTGTGTCTGTGTGTCTGTCAGTGTCTGTGTGTCTCTGCGTGTGCTTGGAACTGTGTGTGTCTGTGTGTCTATGTGTGACTGCATGTCTGTCAGGGTCTGTGTGTCTTCGTGTGTCTGTGTTTGTCTGCTT
Source organism: Thalassophryne amazonica (assembly GCF_902500255.1). Lineage (NCBI taxonomy): Eukaryota > Metazoa > Chordata > Actinopteri > Batrachoidiformes > Batrachoididae > Thalassophryne > Thalassophryne amazonica. The sequence goes on along the minus strand of NC_047107.1, from coordinate 8,736,447 downwards.
GCAACTGTGTGTGTCTGTCAGGGTCTGTGTGTCTATGTGTGTCTGCATGTGTCTGTGTGTCTGCGTGTGTCTGTATGTCTGCTTGCAACAGTGTGTCTGTGTGTGTCTGTGTGTCTGCATGTGTCTGTGTGTCTCTGTGTGTGCTTGGAACTGTGTGTGTCTGTGTCTATGTGTGTCTGCATGTCTGTCAGGGTCTGTGTGTCTTCGTGTGTCTGTGTGTCTCTCAGGGTCTGTGTGTGCCTGTGTGTCTGTCAGGGTCTGTGTGTCTGTGTGTGTCTGCATGTGTTTGTGTGTGTCTGCGTGTGTCAGTGTGTGTCTGCTTGCAACTGTGTGTGTCTGTGTCTGCATGTCTGTCAAAATCTGTGTCTGCATGTCTGTGTTTGTCTGCTTTCAACTGTGTCTATGTGTCTGTCAAGTTTTGTGTGTCTATGTGTGTCTGTGTTTGTCTGCTTGCATCTGTGTGCGTCTGCGTGTATGTCAGGGTTTCTGCGTGTCTGCGTGACTGTCAGGGTCTGTGTGTCTGCGTGTGTCTGCATGTGTTTGTGTGTGTCTGCATGTGTCAGTGTGTGTCTGCTTGCAACTGTGTGTGTCTGTGTGTCTATGTATGTCTGCATGTCTGTCAAGATCTGTGTGTCTGCATGTCTGTGTTTGTCTGCTTGCAACTGTGTGTGTCTGCGTGTCTGTCAGGGTCTGTGTGTGTCTGCTTGCAACTGTGTGTGTCTGCATGTCTGTCAGGGTCTGTGCCCGTGTGTCTTTGTGTGTCTGTGTGTGTCAGTGTTTGTCTGTTTGCAACTATGTGTGTCTCTGTGTCTGCGGGTCTGTGTGTCTGCGTGTGTCTATGTTTGTCTGCTTGCAACTGCATGTGTCTGTGTGTGTCTGCATGTGTTTGTGTGTATCTGTGTGTCTATGTGTGTCTGCATGTGTATCAGGGTCTGTGTGTCTGCGTGTGTCTGTGTTTGTCTGATTGCAACAGTGTGTGTCTGTGTGTCTACGAGGTCTGTCAATAAAGTATAGGTCCTTTTTATTTTTTTCAAAAACTATATGGATTTCATTCATATGTTTTTATGTCAGACATGCTTGAACCCTCGTGCGCATGCGTGAGTTTTTCCACGCCTGTCGGTGACGTCATTCGCCTGTGAGCACTCCTTGTGGGAGGAGTCGTCCAGCCCCTCGACGGAATTCCTTTGTCTGAGAAGTTGCTGAGAGACTGGCGCTTTGTTTGATCAAAATTTTTTCTAAACCTGTGAGACACATCGAAGTGGACACGGTTCGAAAAATTAAGCTGGTTTTCAGTGAAAATTTTAACAGCTGATGAGAGATTTTGAGGTGATACTGTCGCTTTAAGGACTTCCCACGGTGCCAGACGTCGCTCAGCGCTCTCAGGCGCCGTCGTCAGCCTGTTTCAAGCTGAAAACCTCCACATTTCAGGCTCTATTGATCCAGGACGTCATGAGAGAACAGAGAAGTTTCAGAAGAAGTCGGTTTCAGCATTTTATCCGGATATTACACTGTTAAAGGAGATTTTTTTAATGAAAGACGTGCGGACGGGTCCGCGCGGACGACGGGTCCGTGCGGACGGGTCCGTGCGGACGGGTCCGCGCGTCGGGACGCAGCCGGCGCGGTGCGGCGGCACAGGAAAAACACCTCCGTGTTGATAACCATTTGTAAAATCCAGGCGGCTGCATAGACGCTGCAATCCGTCCGCACGTCTTTCATTAAAAAAATCTCCTTTAACAGTGGAATATCCGGATAAAATGCTGAAGCCGACTTCTTCTGAAACTTCTCTGTTCTCTCACGACGTCCTGGATCAATAGAGCCTGAAATGTGGAGGTTTTCAGCTTGAAACAGGCTGACGACGGCATCTGAGACCGCTGCGCGACGTCTCGCACCGTGGGAAGTCCTTAAAGCGACAGTATCACCTCAAAATTGCTCATCAGCCGTTAAAATGTTCACTGAAAATCAGCTTAATTTTTCGAACCGTGTCCACTTCGATGTGTCTCACAGGTTTAGAAAAAATTTTGATCAAACAAAGCGCCAGTCTCTCAGCAACTTCTCAGACAAAGGAATTCCGACGAGGGGCTGGACGACTCCTCCCACAAGGAGTGCTCACAGGCGAATGACGTCACCGACAGGCATGGAAAAACTCATGCATGCGCACGAGGGTTCAAGCATGTCTGACGTAAAAACATATGAATGAAATCCATATAGTTTTTGAAAAAAATAAAAAGGACCTATACTTTATTGACAGACCTCGTATGTGTGTCTGTGTATCTGTCAGGGTCTGTGTGTCTATGTGTGTGTATGCAAGTGTCCGCATGTCTGTGTGTGTCTCTGTGTCTGTCAGGGTCTGTGTCTGTGTGTGTCTGCGTGTGTCTGCATGTGTTTGTGTGTGTCTGTGTGTCTGTATGTCTGCATGTGTGAGTATGCATGTGTCCCTATGTCTGTGTGTTTCTGTGTCTGTCAGGGTCTATGTGTGTCTGCTTGCAACTGTGTGTGTCTGTGCATCTATGTGTGTTTGTGTGTCTGTCAGGGACTGTGTGTCTATGTGTGTCTGTCAGGGTTTGTGTGTCTGCGTGTGTGTCAGGGTATGTGTGTCTATGTGTGTGTATGCAAGTGTCCGTATGCCTGTGTGTGTCTCTGTGTCTATGTGTGTCTGTATGTCTGCATGTGTGAGTATGCATGTGTCCCTATGTCTGTGTGTCTGCATGTGCCTGTATGTCTGTGTGTGTGTCAGGGTCTCTGTATCTATATGTTCCTATGTCTGTGTGTCTGTGTGTGTCTCTGTGTCTGTTGAGGTCTGTGTGTGTCTGCTTGCAACTGTGTGTGTCTGTGTATCTATGTGTGCTTGTGTGTCTGTGTGTCTGTCAGGGTCTGTGTGTTTAATGGCATGTGTGTCCATATGCCTGTGTGTCTCTGTGTCTGTGTGTCTGTCGGGGTCTGTGTGTGTCTGTGTGTGTCTGCTTGGAACTGTGTGTTTCTGTGTGTCTATGTGTACTTGTGTGCCTGTGTGTCTGTCAGGGTCTGTGTGTTTAATGGCATGTGTGTCCATATGTCTGTGTGTCTCTGTGTTTGCGTGTCTTTCAGGTTTTGTGTGTATATGTGTGTCTGCATGTGTCTGTGTGTGTGTGTCTGCATGGGTCTGTGTGTGTCTGCTTGCAACTGTGTGTGTCTGTCAGGGTCTGTCTGTCTATGTGTGTGTTTTCATGTGTCCGTATGTCTGTGTGTCTTGTGTGCCTGTGAGTCTGCGTGTGTCAGCCTGTGTCTGTTTATGTCTGTTTATGTCTGTGTGTCTGCATGTGTCTGGCTGTGTCATTGTCTTTCTGTGTGTGTTTGTCTGTGTGTGTATGTGTGTTTCTCTTTGTGTCTGTTTGTGTGTTTCTGTGTGTCTGTGTATGTCTATGTGAGTCTGTGTGTGCTTGTGTGCCTGTCAGTGTCTGTTTGTGTCTGTGTGTCTACATGTCTCTACATGTGCCTATGTGTCTGTGTGTGTCTACTTGTGTATTTTGCTTTGTGTCTGTGTATGTCTTGTGTGTCTACGTGTTTTTGTGTGTCTGTCTGGGGCTCTGTGTCGGTGTGACTGCGTGTGTCTGTGCACATCTGTCTGTCTCTACATGTGTCTATGTGTTTCTGTCTGTGTGTGTCTGTGTCTACGTGTTTTTGTGTGTCTGTATGTGTCTCTGTGTCTGTGTCTCTATGTGTGTCTGTCTGTGTCTGTGTGTCTATATGTCTGTGTGCGTGCATCTGATTAGGTCTGTGTGTCTTTGTGTGTCTGTTTGTCTATCTGTGTGTCTATGTGTGTGTGTGTCTGCCTGCAACTGTCTGTGTGTCTATGTGTGTCTCTGTGTCTGTGTGTCTGTAAGGGTTTGTGTGTCTGCATGTGTCTGTGTGTGTTTGTCTGTTTGTGTGTCTCTGTGTGTCTATGTGTGTGTGTGTGTCTCTGCCTGCAACTGTGTCTGCATGTCTGTGTGTGTCTCTCTGTCTGCGTGTCTGTCAGTGTCTGTGTGTATTTGTCTGTCTGTGTGTCTGTGCGTGTGTTTGTGTGTCTGTGTGTCTAAGTGTGTCTCTGTGTCTGGGTGTCTGTCAGGGTCTGTGTGTCTGCATGTGTCTGCATGTGTTTGTCTGTCTGTGTGTCTCTGTGTGTGTCTATATGTGTCTGTGAGTGTATATTTGTGCCTGTCTCTGTTTGTCTCTGTGTGTCTGAGTGTGTTTGTGTGTGTGTCTCTGTGTGTCTGCGTGTATTTGCGTGTGTGTGTGTGTGTATGTGTCTCTGTGTGTCTGCGTGTTTGTGTCTGTGTCTGTGTGTGTATGTGTGCAACTGTTTTGTGTCTGTGTGTGTATGTGTCTCTGTGTGTCTGCGTGTGTTTGTGTATGTGTGTGTCTCTGTGTGTCTGCGTGTGTGTGTTTGTGTGTGTGTATGTCTATATATGTCTGTGTGTGTATGTGTGCAACTGTTTTGTGTCTGTGTGTGTATGTGTCTCTGTGTGTCTGCGTGTGTTTGTGTGTGTGTGTCTGTGTGTCTATGTGTGTATAGAATAGAATAGAGCCTTTATTGTCATTGTACAAATATATGTACAGTATCTCACAATGTGCAGGTTTTTTTTAAAGAGGATAAAGAAAGAAAATAATAATTTATGGCATTAAATATTACGAGAAAATGTGTATAATAGTTGAAGAAAATCATTTTAAAAGTGATTTAAAACATGTCGATGTAACAGTGACAGCTTACAAGAACCTGCACGAGTTGATTTAGCTCCATACGAGTTTGGAAAATTAGAAAAAAGAACCACACAGACTTGGTGGAAAATGTATATCTTAAAAACGAATTATTTCTATTCTAACTTATTTATTGCTTATTTGCTGATTATTTATTGTCAGTATTATGATTTATGGGCACTTGATTTCTGATCAAAGATTTTCCGAATCAATCAGGGGTTTGGTTGTTGTGATGGCGCAGTATGATCGACAGGGGGCGCAGCGCAGTTATGTTCAAAGAGCAGCGCGTTGACAGACGCGTAATTACGCACAGATTATGACGCAAACGCTGCTGTGGCAGCGGAGCAAATAAATAAGAAGCGCGCTGTTTGTGTCACTTTGGACTTTTTGTTTTTGCTCTTGTGGAGAGAAGAACCGGTCCGGTTCCGCCCGCTGGACTAACCGGACTCGTGCTGGTCGTGCGCTCCGGCTCACGGACGGACCGGCGCGGAGAATATCGCGTTTTCTGTCAGCGCAGGAGGAGAGGTTCTCTGGATGAACATGGCCAAAAACACGTCTCTGTACTTTCGGATCGTCGAGGGACGGAACCTTCCGGCCAAGGACGTGTGAGTTTGATATCAGAGAAAAGAAAAGCAGCTGATGGACGAGAAGTTTGGACTGAAACTGACCTCATTATTCTGTCCTGTTTTCGGTCTTTGTCTCGGAAGCTCCGGCAGCAGTGACCCGTACTGCGTCATCAAAGTGGACAACGAAGTGGTGGCCAGGTGAGGTTCCACAAGACCGGGGACCACAGACTGTGAGACTGGAACCACAGTCTGTTAGACTGGAACCACTGACTGCAAGACTGGAACCACTGACTGTGAGACTGGAACCACAGACTGTAAAACTGGAAACACAGACTGTGAGACCAGAACCACCAGCTGTAAAACTGGAACCACAGACTGTGAGACTGGAACCACTGACTGGAAGATTGAAAATACAGACTGCAAGACTGTAAAGACAGACTGTGAGACTGGAACCACTGACTGCAAGACTGTAAAGACAGACTGTGAGACTGGAACCACAGACATTGAGACTGGAACCACTGACTGCAAGACTGTAAAGACAGACTACGACACTGGACTGTGAGACCGGAACCATGGACTTTGAGATTGGAACTAGAGCCCGACCGATATGGATTTTTTGAGGCCGATGCTGATAACGATATTTGGATGAAAAAAAAATGCAGATAATCGATAAATCGGATGATTTGCTGATAGCCAATAAATCAGCCGATATTTTTTTTTAATGAATAAAATGTTCTTTTTTGGACCCTTAACAAAAAAAGTATGAGCTAAAAGTTGAAGCTTTGTCCTCATATTGATTACGTTTATAACAGAGAAGAATTTTCAAGTTAAAAAAATGCAATCAAGAATTAAACCTTTGTGAAATTAGCAAATACATATCCTTAAAAAGAGTTGTGAAATACATCTGATCTTGTACCTCTTGTTGCTGCAACTTAGATGTAGGTTCAGGATAAGGATATAGATCCTTATAAACTTACTTGTATGCTTTTTTCAGCCGATCAGTGCAGTGTGATGGCAAACTACGGGGGCCGGTGATGAACAGATTTAAGCAGGGGTGTAAGCAGCCCACAGTTGAATGGAGTCAGAGTTCCATCTACTGGACAAACGGCGCAATGACATTTTACATTGCTGACGCAAACATTATTTCAGTAACTGTTCTGTTTATGAGAAACTATCGGTGTTCTATCGCCAAATTTTCGGCCGATAGTGAGTACTTTGAAAAGGGCTTATATCAGCCAATAATATCGGCCGGCCGATATATCAGACTTTGAGACTTGAACCACTGATTACAAGACTGGAAACACTGACTGTGAGACGGAAACCACAGACTTTGAGACTGGAACCACAGACTTTGAGACTTGAACCACTGATTGCAAGACGGGAAACTCAGACTGTGAGACCGGAACCAAAGACTGTAAAACTGGAACCACAGACTGCAAGACTGGAACCACAGACTGTTAGACTGGAACCACAGACTGTTAGACTGGAACCACAGACTGTAAAACTGAAACCACAGACTGTGAGACTGGAACCACGGACTTTGAGACTGGAACCACGGACTTTGAGACTGGAACTACAGACTGTGAGACTGGAACCACAGACTGCGATACTGGAACCACAGACTGTAAGACTGGAACCATAGACTGATTGTAAGGCTGGAACAATAGACTGTAAGACCCGAACCATGGACTGACTGTAAGGCAGGAACCAGAAACTGAAAAACTGGAACCACAGACTGTATGACTGTCATCACAGATTGCATGACTGGAACTGTAGAGTGTATGGTTGGAACCACAGTCTGCATGTCTGGGACCATCATAGCCTGTAAGACTGGAACCATATACTGTAAGACTAGAACCACAGACTGTAAGGCTGTAACCATAGACTGTATGACTGGAACCATAGACTGTAAGACTGGAACCACAAACTGTAAGACTGGAACCACAGACTGTATGTCTGGGATCACAGGCTGCGTGGCTGGGATCACAGACTGCATGGTTGAAACCATAGGCTGTATGGCTGGAACCATAGGTTGTATGGCTGGAACCATAGATTGTCTGACTGGGACAACAGTCTACATGGCTGGAACCATAGACTGCATGGCTGGAAACAAAGACGCATGGTTAGAATTGTAGACTATGACGTTGGTGCCATAGACTGTATGGCTGGAACAATAGATTGCATGACTGGTTGGAACCATAGACTGTATGGCTGGAACCACAGGCTTCAAGGCTGGAACCATATACTGTATGGCTGGAACCATAGAATGCATGGATGGAAAGAAAAGACTGGATGGCTGGAACCATTCACTGCATAGGTGGAACCATCAACTGTATGGCTGGATCCATAGACTTGCATGGCTAGAACCATTGGCTGTATGGGTAGAACTATAGACTGTAAGGCTGGAACCATAAACTGTATGGCTATAACTATAGACTGTAAGGCTGGAACCATAAACTGTATGGCTGTAACTACAGACTGTAAGGCTGGAACAATAGATTGCACAGTCTGATGCCCCTTCTGCCGAGCCAGCAGTAAACCTGAATAGTTGAATACCTGAATAGTTTTATGAGGTGGTGAGAAACTGGCCACCTCAGCTCTTCACGGTGGTCCAGGATGAGCTCATCTAACTTTTACTTCTGCTAAGCTGTGGAATGAATACGGGGCTTACCTTATACAAGTGCGTACACATTGTGCAGTTCTGTGCAGTATCACTTAGTATCTCAGGAAGAGAGCAGAACAATTGAATGATTGCACTTTGAAATAAGGGGGATGGAAGGAAAAACATTTCCAGACAGATTATTTCTGGGAGTTCTTTTCAATGAGTCATAATTATAAGCAGTGTGATAATACATGATAATTTGGTTGAGGGCGGATCTTGCCTGGTTGGGAAGCATTTACCAGTTCCACGCGTCATTGCATCTGCCACACTACAGATATGCCCTGGTCCTGGTTGACATCCACCCACACACAACCGCTTCTTGCCCAACTCTTGACTCTCAGACCCCAAGTCTCTCAGACAAATAATTTGGTTTACTTTTCAATATGACTTTTTTAAATGTTGGTAAGTGCCACTTCACACATAACACAAAAGACGCAGAAACCGGAAGAAAATATGCAAACCAAAAATGAAATGGGGAACCGCAAAACATTCCCCCTGCTGTTGGGAGGAACACATGGTAAAACAGGCGTACATGACACCGCGGCGACGGTTCCATGCACGCTTGTGTTCGCCAGCACAAAATCAGTGCGAGCAAGTGGAAAATCACACCCACAGCAGCGGAGCAAATTAATTAAACACCACAATTTGTAATTGCCATGATCTGATTTTTGTATTATGCTTTGTTCTGTTTAGTTCTGCTTAGTTTAGTTTGATTTGGTTTTCTGTGTGTGTGATTTCTCTTGTTGGGTTTTTTCCTGCTTGGGCTTTGTCTTTCCCTGTCACTCTTTTCTTTCTCTCTTGGTGCTTGGTGGTGGGCGGTGCACACTGTCTGGGCCACACCCTGTTCTGGAGCTTTCCGCATACCTGTTTCCAGTGGTGGGCACAGATAATCAAGAAATTAACTTTGATAACAGATAATCAGATAACTTAAAAGTTATCTTTGATAAAGATAAACTGATAAACCTCCCAATAATGTATCTGAAGTTACAGATAACTGATACATTCCAGTATTATATTATAAGGGATGACAGACCTAAACAATGAGTCAGCACTTCTGTTTTTGAGCATCATGACCCCTGCTGGAAGCTTCTGTTTACTACATGGCTTCCAGCACAGACGCAAGCTTAGAGGAGCTATGAAGCTCAATTCTCTAATCAATCATAATGCTTCCGTCAGGCCGAGGTCTTGGAAAATAAAGCAATGCTGAGTTATGGTTTGGTGTATAAATAAAATGAATACTGATAGAATAACTGTCAATTCTGTCATTTGTACAAAGTTAAAATATATATCTTTTAATGTTGAATAATGCACTAATTCTGAAGTTTTGTAACAAACACAGACAGATTGCAAAGGATTCTGGGTAAAATGTGCCTCAGCTAACACTGATTGGTTGACTCATACATTATGTAAACCAACACGTCAATGTGAGGTGTGTCGTGTGTTGGCGTTTACAGATAAATGTGCTTTTGTAAAATATTCAATTTTTTTATTTGTAAAAAAAAAAGGCATTTAAAAAAAGCCAAGTTGTAATTAGATAACCGTCTGATATAACCTGTGTCAAAAATAAATAATAGAACACTGTCATGATCTACTGGTGCCAGACGGTCAATACTTAAGCTGGGTTTACACTGTGCGAGTTTTGGCCCTTCTTCATCTGATTTTTCATTCGTACGAGAATTTTTTGGATCGCACCGAGTTTCAGGTTAATCGCACGTCCTGCATCATTTAGTATACATGGAGTAACGAGCTGCGTTTAACATGTCACGACCACCTCCTGATCTGCGACCGTATGGTCAAATGAAAATCAAACCTGTTTGATATTCTGGTCGGCCGCCGTGAGGGTATCCGGCTGCTGAAGCGCTACAAGCGTCCAACCTCTCGCACTGTGCCTGTGCAAACATTGCAGACCTGTCTTGTAATGTTTTTTTTGTTGTTGTTGTTGTTTTGTTTTGTTTTTAAACTTTGATGTCTCCCATCGAGAGTTTTTGTAAATTAAGTTTGAAAAAAAAGCTTCTGTTTACATTTTGCTTCTGGAAACACGAGTCCGACGTGTGGTTTTTGAATGTACAATGTGTGTGAGAACATAAATCATGCGCTCTGAACTTTTACACTGTCCAGTTCTGTGGTACAATTTGAGTAGTGATTGAAAATATCAGCCCAGCTTCAGTTTGAATACTGCCATGAACACTACTGGCCAGTAGATGGCAGTAGAGACTGTTAAAACTTGCCAAAACAAAATTCCAGATAATCTGTGTCTGCTACATTTAGATGCATGGAATTTAACAATGTATATTTTCAAGAGAGTTTTAGGCACTAGAGTTTAATGCTGTTGTCCGTGAAGCCTGAACAAATCGTCTGAAATGCTTTTGTCCTGTCGTGAATGTACTGAGATTACCCTATCCTACCCATAATGCACTGCTGGGCACAGCATGTCCACACTAAAACCTTAAAAATTAGCGCATTACTTTAAAACATATATCTGATATTTTCACTTTATAAAACTTCATTCGTGACAGTAATTTTAAATAACTTGTCCAAAATTAGTTTGGTTAAAATTTGAACCATAAGTTAAAAATGTATGCCTCTGGATGACTTGGGTGATATTGCCAGTGTATCAGTATGGGGTTAAAAGAAATGATTTTGTTTGGGGGGGGGGGGTGATCAGTTCTCCTTTGCCTTCAGAGGATAGAGCAGTTTTTCCTAGAAAGCAGCTCTCTTCTGTTTGCAGAGGGTAGAACTACACATCTGCTATGAAACATTTAACAGGTAGGTGTTCAACTGATTTTAAATTTTAAAAATGTTTATATCTGTTGAGCTTTGTTTATTACTTTAACAGTCTAAAAATTATCGGATGAAAATTTGTCGGAAGATAATTAGTCTGATAATAGTTGCTAAAGTTATCTGAAAAGATAATCCGATAATGAAAACATTATCTTCGATAATTATCGGTTATCGGAACTGTGCCCACCACTGCCTCTTTCTAATCTGTAGCTCATCACCTGGGTGTATTTAAATTTCACTGATTGCACTAGTTCTCCGCCAGATCATTGAACCTTATGCCTTCGCTTCCAACTCTGTATTCCGTGTTTTCTAGTCCTGCTTCCACATTGTTTTTGACCACCTGCCTGTTTATCCTACCACTCCTTTCGCCTGATGATTCTGATTTGTTTGCTGATTTTGGACTGCCTTTCTGTGTACCTGACCCAGCTGATTCATTCAGGAAATGATCTTAAAAACCAGAGCTGTGTTGTTGAGTCCAGCATTTGTGTCCAGACGTCTCTGTCCACCAAACCTGATAATAATACTTAATTCCTGCTATAATGAGCGGATTTGGCCTCCGCCTAGAGGTACACCAGGAAGTAATGAAATGACATAGATTACTGTTCTCCCTTTTATGTTTTACATTAATTACCTAATGAGCTCGAGCCAGCTGGCTCCCGTCTCATGAAGAGCCAGCTCCTCAGTCATGAACACATCAGTCAGCATGGCGTGTCCAGTGCACAGTGATCCTCTGCAAATGTGATATGTGTTTTAATTATTACAATGTGGGGAAATTCCGTAGTGACACGTGCCTTGTGGGGGCATCCCGTGGGATGATTTCCTGCATGGCACGATATTCACCAGCCTTGCAGTGCGCTGACACGCCAGTCAGCTGAAGCTGAAATATTTGAATCTAGTCCCACCTGAGGACAGCATGCCGACATCCACTCCTCACAGTACAGTTATGTGAGGTTGTATCCTACAAGCCAGTACAGGTGTTCCCCAGCTGTGAGTTACAAGAACAGATATCTGTGCAGCTGCACATCGCAGGAGGACACGCCCACCTCTGTCAGCAGACACTGGCAGCTCACAGAAAAATACTCTCTGTACCTTCATTCTGTGATTTTTATTCTGTGTATGTATTATTATGTGCTTGTCCTGCATCTGTCTAATATCTGTGTTTGTAATGTGACACGTCGCGTGCTTTGAGGCGTCATTTCGAGTTGTCAGGGAGTCGCTGGCAGGTGGTCAGCTGACAGGCGCCTTGCTGTGCTGTGTACGCTTAGATGTGGCTGGCCGGTCTCCATGTGATCAAGTCTGTACATACATATCAACATTCCATGCAAGTGTGCCCCCCCACACGCCACATGCTTTTGGGCTCCGGGGGTGCAACAGATACGCATGCCACATGTGTTGTGGGGGAGGGGCGCGACACTCTGGCACGCTACATGTGTGTTGCTAGGTTATGCCACAATCGTGGGGCACTTTGACACTTTTCACAGACAGGTCGAATGTGGTCGCCTGTTGTCTACTCTCGTATCAGGAGCACCAGCAAGCGGTGTTGGATGTTCATGTGTGTCACCTGGAATTTGACCGACACCTGCCGCGAGAGGGATTGAATGGGCACTCACAGGGCACTCTCTGTCTTTTGGCCACTGGTGTGCATGAATAGTTGTTGCACCAGGTGTATGAGGCATTAGAGGTGCCTCTGATTTTTCACAAATTGCATGCAATTCCTCTTTTGTGCACTAGTCGGCTTCAATCTTGTTTTGTGTGAAGGGGCCCTAAAGGATGCCCAAGTGCTCACCCACCTGACAGTTGCCATGGAGTAGACAACCCTTCAGCATCACACTAATTGTCACAGAAATTAAATGTCCTGAGACAAATCTCTCCAGCATGTGAACACGGTCAGTGACCCTACAGTCCCATTAGCTACAAATGAAGGTTACAAGCAGTTGGCTTTTTTTTTTTTTGCTTGATGGGTGTTCCCTGGGTGTAGCCAGCTTGTGGTTTGTTGCTATTACTGTGCACAATGTTTAATGAGATTATAAAGGATGGAAAAACCCAACACTGTCACTGTGAGTTTTTATCTCTGACCAAAGGCCCATTCAGATGGCAATTTCCATCCATCTGTCTGTCTGTCTGTCCATCCACCACCATAATGGTGTAAGCATTATGAAATCAACTCCTCTCTCATTTTTAGGAGGAATTTCATGAAACTTGGTTCAAGTCCTAGTTATAGGTTGGCTGGTAAACCTCATATTATCATATCATAACTGCCTCCTGATCTCCAACCTTCCATTCCTGAGTACGATCTTAGAAATAGCAGTGGCTGCCCAGCTACAACACCACATGTCCCACCATCAGCTCTTTGAACCTCTCCAGTCCAGCTTCAGACCCCATCATAGCACTGAAATTGCTCTCATCAAAATCACAAACGACCTCCTAATTGCTGCAGATAATGACCTTGTCTCCATCATCGTCCTCCTATACTTCTCCGCTGCCTTCGATACCATTTCCCATTCCATCCTCCTCTCCCGTCTCTCCGAGCTCATCGGCCTTACTGACACTGCACTCTCCTGGTTCCAGTCCTACCTGTCTAACCAAAAACAATACATCACTTTTCAAGGCTCCAACTCCACCACAGCAGCAGTTAACCATGGTGTCCCCCAGGGATCTGTCTTTGGCCCCCTCCTCTTTACCATCTACTTGGTCAGATCATCCACAACCATGGACTCAGTTTTCACTGTTATGCTGATGATACCCAACTGTATATCAGCACCAAGCCCTCCTTGCAACTCCCACCAATACAACTCAACAACTGGCTGCAGGATATCAAAACTTGGTTGACCACCAACCTACTGAAACTTAACACCAACAAGACAGAGCTTATGGTGGTGGTCTCAGCACCGCTGCTCAAGAAGGTCAGAGACCTCACCCTGGTCATTGATGGCTGCACCGAACCTGAGTGTCATTCTGGACTCCACACTCTCATTCAGTTCCCATATCAAGAGCATCACCAAATCTGCCTTCTTCCACCTGCATAAAACTACAAGACTCTGGCCGTCACTCACCGACTCAGTCACCGAAACACTCATCCATGTCTTCATCACCTCCCGTCTGGACTACTGCATTGGTGTCCTGTCTGGGCTGCCCAACAAGACACTAGACAGATTGCAGTATGTCCAGACCTCAGCTACCAGGGTGCTAATTCACACCCAGCCTCGGTACCACATCACCCCCATTCTCAAGAAACTCCACTGGCTCCCAGTCAAAGAATGCATCAGCTACAAAATCCTCCTCCTCACCTACAAATCACTTCACTCACTGGCACCCAAGTACATCACCGACCTCCTCCACCCCTACTCCCAGTCACGGTCCCTGCGCTCCACCAGCAAGGCCTTAGTCTCCACTCCCCGCACCAGACTGAGAACCTTTGGAGATAGGGCTTTCTGTGTAACTGCCCCTACCCTCTGGAACAGCCTGCCCCCTCTTGTACTTTCCACCACTTCTCTGACAGTTCCAAAAGCTCTTCAAAACACACCTCTTCTCTCTTGCCTATCCTCCCTAAACCCCCCTTCCCCTGCCCTCTTACCTCCCTCCTCTCACTCTCGTGAAGCGACCTTGGGTATCATGAAAGGTGCTATAGAGATCCAAGTCATTATTATTATTATTATTAGTAGTAGTAGTATTATCGTTTGAGTTTGGCTCGTTTTACCAAAGTTATGGCTCTTGATTAACATGAGTAGGTGCCTGCATTCTGAAATCAACTCTTCTCACTTTTTAGGAGGAATTTTGGGAAACGTGGTACAAATCCTTGTTATTTGCCCTATTGAGGTTTCAAATCCAGCAAAATCTCGGAAAACTTTGGAGAGTTCGCTGCTCTGCGAGATGTCATTAACACTGAGAACTGCATTGAGATGCTCTGATCAGGCTGGACTTTAACCGCTGCTCACGGACAGCATCATGAACATTGCAACATAGAACTCTTTGTATATTGTGCCGAAAACTCTTGTGAATATATTATCTGCGTTTTTAGACGTTGCCATTGTGTTTGTTTAATGTAAACATGCGAGAAGCTCAGGTTGTTTCTCCATTATTTTCAATGGGAATTGATGTGAACCGCAGTTGCTTCCTGTTCATGTTGTTCTGGGGGAAAGTGAAGTTTGTTCTTTAGTAAGTCCCTTCAGCTGCTCCCTTGTTTGCGCTCGGGGTCGCCACAGCAAATCCAAGGTGGATCTGCATGTTGAATTGGCACAGGTTTTACGCCGGATACCCTTCCTGATGTAACTCCACATTACATGGAGAAATGTGGCAGGGGTGGGATTTGAACCCAGAACCTTCTGCACTGAAACCAAGTGCACTAACCACTTGAAGGTTGCTCTTTAACGTCCTGCTTATTGTCCTTTACCGCACTGTCCTGTCAAATTAGCAAATTTTCAGGGTCTCATACAGCAGTCTCTTATTAATGTGATGAAAAGCATAAAAACATACATTTTGGTCATCTAATGTTCATTTGCAATTGTTGTCCTGTGATTTCTCTATGCTATTTTGACTACAGTGACTCTCTGGCATGCAAGGGATCATGGGATATCTCAATAGGGTGAGTAGGTTAGGTAATATTGATATTATCACATCGTTTGAATTGGGCTCATTATACCAAAGTTATGACCCTTGATTAATAAATCTAGACTCCGTCAGTTTCATGAGTGGGTGCCTACATTCTGAAATCAACTTAGTAGGCATTTTCAGAAACATGGCACAAGCCATTGTTGTAGGTTCGTAATACCTGTATGTATTTTGTAATATTGTACAAGATTGACACATTTTGGCAGCGTTATGGGCCTTGAGTAACAAACCTGAACACTGCAAGTTTCATGAATTGGTGTCTGCATTCTGAAATCAACTGTTACATACATTGAAATGTTATCAGAATGTAGCACCATTTGCCAGCGGGGGTTGTTGTGCTCTCAGAGCACTTGTTATTTTATGCTTGATTACTTAATGGTACTTACTTGTTTAATTTGTTTCAGTCCAACATCTTTCAAAAGGATATTCCTGTATCACTATTTAGCGTGCTAATATCTAAGTAAAAAAAGTTTTTTTGGCTCCTCCATCATTTTTCATTTCATGATTTCATGATTTCATACAAGTTTTACAGCAGATGCCCTTCCTGACGCAACTCTGCATTGTAAGATGTCTTGTAAACCACTTCAGAATCATTATGTGGTTACAGAAACAGCATTTTTAGTTTTAAAGTGGTTTATTTATGGTGGGGTTTGGTCTGTGGCCAGGTTTTTTTGTCATGTTGTCCCTGTGTCTTTTATGTTCTGGGTTCCTGTCCAGTCTCCCTGCAGTCTGGGCCCTTCATGTGTGTACCTTGATCCCATTGTCTGTGGTTGTGTGTGTGAGCAGGTCTGTGAATGTGGGGGTGGTCTAGTCCAGGGGTGTGTGAGTATGTGTGTGAGTCTGGTCAGTCCTCCATGTGCCCTTCCCCTGGTCATCTACATGTGTCCTGTCCCCCAGTGGTCAGAGTCTGTTATGTGTGTGTGTGTGTGTGTGTGTGTGTGAGGTGCTGGTGTAGCCCAGGCTTCATAAATTATAGTAAATTAATAATGTAATAGTACTGTGATAGTAAATTAGTTAATGTAGTGCCTCGTGGGTGTTAGCTGCTAAGCTAGTTCTGACTGAGTGCTAACTGAGCTAACAGTTGAGCCATTGGAGTAACTCAGGCAAAATGTTAAGCCATCGTGTGTGTGTGCACGTGTGTGTGTGCGTGGAGCCTCGGTGTGAATGGGCCTCATGTATCAACGTTGCGTACGGCGATATTTGAGCGTATATGGGGTGTACGCCAAAACGGCTGCGCTACTTGGCATTTATCAATGTGGTCGTTGGCATACGGTGCGCTGAAAATATACACCAGGTCGAGAAGTGGTGTAAATTATACACCAAAATGAACCAGCACTGGAATCCACATAAAAATGAAAATGATCAACATGATAAACAGTGCCATTATACAAATCAATGCATATGTTAGATAAATAACACTTTCTTGATTATACTACATAATACTTAATACAAATCCCGCTTTTGCGGGATTGTTGGTCTCGAGCACGATCTGTGGCCACAGTGCTGACTTTCTCCAGACTTCAAGCCTGGAGCCAGAGCAGCGCTGAGCTTAACTTTATGTGGTGTGATCGTTTTAGACTATGAAATTGATAATTACAACTGTAGTGTTGTCATTCCCTTTGCCCGTGCTGCAATCAGGTTTTGTCGTCTCCATTCATTTGTTACAATAAAATAAATAAATACATTTTAAAAATAAAGAAATCTGAAAAATTAGGCGTGTCTTATTAATTGAGAGTGCAAATATCCACATGTCAAGAATTATTGACATGTGAAAAGAGAATATACAGTGGTCCCTCGCTATAACGCGGTTCACCTTTCGCGGCCTCGCCATTTCGCGGATTTCTTTAGTCCAATTTTGCATGCTTTTTTTTACAGTGCATTGTGTTCTGTGTGTCTGTTTATAAGAATCTTCTCGCCCAGAAGAAAAAAGAGCGCCACCAACTACTCATAACTGTGTTTGTCACTCGGAAACAGACACCTGCAGCGAGGTGTGAGTGGAAAAAGGCGCGACAGTGGCGCAGCGCCAGGATGAAGAGGCGCGGTCAGAGGAACTGTGAAATACTGGTCAGTCACTATTAATAATTTCTTATGTGTCCAACCTCGTACGTTGATCGTTAAAATTAAATTTGTTAGGTCTAGTAAAAGCCATCATAATTATTTATAGGAAAACGTTCTATTTTTATTTCTCAAACAAATGTTTGGGCCTGAAAACAGGTTGGTCTTATTTTTCTACTAAGGTTTGAACTTTGAGAGTGTTTACACACGAGAGAAAAGTGAGAAAATGTTCATGCCTGATTGAGAAAGTGTATAAAGTGGTTTTACAGCTTTGAAACATGTATAATAATTGTAAAAAATAATGCTGACTACGTCGCGGTTTTGCGTATTACGGGCTATTTTTAGAACGTAACTCCCGCGATAAACAAGGGACCACTGTAACACCTTTTTGATTATACTACAAAACAATTGATGCGACGGCCGCTTTTGACGCTCTATTGGCACGCGTCGTGATTGGTGGAGTTCTTTTTCTTTGCTGTCTTCCTGGCTTCCATGTCGTAAAATGAGGGTGTGTCTGAAGCGGAGTCTGAATATTTATGTGCGTGTTTATTATAATTATGATCGTTTTCACCCGCCCCATTTATCAAGGTCACGTCAGGCGTACGCCGGAAATGGGCAGGTGCGCACTGCTTGATACATGTCACGGCAACTTTGGTGTACTTCGTAAATTTATGCCACAAGTGCGCAACTTTGATACATGAGGCCCACTGTGCATGTGTGTGGGGAAAAATAGGGATAAAATTCATGTTGCTTCATCACTTTTTGGAGTAGTTGATTATGGAGCATTTGACTTAAGTTATCTGTGAGAAGTTATAAACTGTAGTGAAGTGAAACCTGTGAAGGAAGAAAAAAGGAAATTGTATTTTATTTTCCATTTAATTATCTTTATGAGTTTTTGGATTTATATAGGTCATATTGTTATCAACTGGTTTAACTATGAATTTGTGGCTTTGAGTAGTTAAATTTTACTGAGCCAAGTGAACGTGACCTGATTCACAGGTCAGGTTTTTGAGAGATCTTACGACTGACGCTGAGAGCGGACGTCAGTGTACCAGGAGTCAGCTTCAGAGAAAAAAAAAGGATTTGCAGCCAGCGGTTAGCCACCAGACGGCTCACCGGGTACCAGCCTGGAGATCCAGAGCCAAGGGACCGGATGGCGAGCCAGATTTGAGAAGAAGGACAGCTGTATTCACCTCCCTACTTGTGGTGTGGTAGGATAGAGTTGAACACAGCCATAAAGGCCCCAACGAACAGATAAACTGAGCTCAATAATAAAATTAAAAAAGAGACCAAAAGAGAGGAAGAAAAACCACAACAAAGGATGCATTTTTTTGTTTTGTTCCACTTTTTCCTGTTCAGTAAATAATACTGTGTCATACTGTTCCTGTTAATGACCCAGAATATATATTTCTTGAAATAAATCAGTTTTGGGTGAGTGTGTTTAATGTTGATGATCTCACTTGGGCTTCGTGAGCGACTGTCTAGAAATTCTGATTGCTGGTCCAAACTGGAAACGGATATGGAAACCATATCATTACCGGTAACTCCATCAGGCAAAGAAGGGTTACATTAGCATGTCGTGTGGCGCTCCTGTTGCGTGTCACAGCTCCTGTTTGTGTGTGTGTCTGTCTTGTCATCCATCTGTGTTTCTGTCTTTTTGTTATCCTCACCCATTGTCCTCTGGCCCTTTGGTATTCTTGCTGTTTTGTTTCTATATTTTTTAAAATTGTCTTGGCTCCCCGGTTCTTGCCTTGTGGTGTTTTACGTTATAGTATTTGTTCCACCATAGTTCTTGGTCGGTGCCCATGCACAGTTGTCGAGCACAATGTTTTGGAGGTTCCTTCCTTTTGGCGGTGGTTCCTTCTTTTCCACTAATGAGGATTCAAACACCCGTCCTCATGTCCTTCAGAGCTCATATTAACCTTACATAGAAGCACACAACAGTTTGTCCCATTGAGTGTGAAAGAAGTGTTCTAAAGTGGCTGTATGACCCCCAAAGGGGCAATTATCTGCAGGCTGAAGGGCCACTTACATTTTATCATCATCCAGAGGCCCACTTACATCTTCATGGCATGAAAACTAAAAAATAATCCACCTCTCGGCTCAAGTCTCATTGTGTCTTCCAGCTTGGGTTTCATCTTTTTCCCCCGAGTCCATCTCTGTGCCACTCTGCCGACGCTGTCACTGATGGAGCAACATTGACAAACATTGTCCTACGCCGGAGTCCTTCAATCACATCCACAGAAGCCTAGAACTCCTGCAGATCTGTCATTGGGCTCATGGAAGCATCCCTCACTCTTCTGCTTTGTATATTAGCACTCCATTATTTTTGCTCGAGTCCACTCTGGGCATTATTACCGGACACTGCCTCGCAGTTTAGCGATATTCAGTGACTTGATCATGTATCAGCTGCTGTCTTGTCTTTCTAAAGCTGGCTGTAAAAGTGTTGGTTTAGATGTGTCATATTAAAGGGTCTGACTTTGACTTTGAATGATTGTTGAGTTTTCAGTGTCACCATGTTGTCACAGTGCATCCATATTTCATTCTGTCACAGCACCTGTGATGTTTTGTACAGAATGACAATAAAAACGAGTCGAAGTCTTTCCAAAGTGTTTGTTTTGATTGTTCATAACATGAAATAGTTTAGTGGTCAACTTAGACATAATGCAGTTATTAAGATGTAATTTGACATTGATGTGGTATTGCATGGCGGGGGGGGGGGGGGGGGGGGCAGTGGTACACATCTGTTGTTTCCTGTATGACTGGGATCACGTGTGCTGGTGCCACACAGCCCGGGTGGAGGGAGTGTGACTGGGTAGGTGGTGCCGCCAGTGAAGTCCCTCCAACACAAAGAACCTGATACTTGTCTGGCAGCTGGTAACCATGGAGAACGTGCATCAATTATTGCAGGGCACTCCCGGTGGAAACCCAGTGCTGGGAGCTGGATGTGGAATATTCAGTGTTCTCAGTGCAAAGTGTTGAACACAGAGTTGGCATTAAAAAGCAGCCGTACGGTGTGCAGCACAGCCGCTGCATCGATTTTTTTCTTTCTTTCTTGTTGAGCTCTTTTGTTGTGGGCACAACGACGCAGAGATTCACTCCCACTGATGAGCTTGTGCTTGTGGTGTTACTGTCCAACTGGCTTCTGGAGTGTGATGTTCATAGATGTTGAGGCCAATAGATCCCAGTGGGACTTCATGGGAACAGAGCTAATGACAGGCACATTCTGTCCTGTGAAAATGCTTTTGGCCCTCTCCTTTGCCCTCTATTTGTGTATATTTGTCATTGTAATTGTCTCAGATCTTCACTGAACATGGAATATCAGTCACAGGACAACCGGAGCAAACATAAGTTACCGTTTACTGATGGTGAAACTGGATCCGACACATATCAGTCCCAAGAAAAACTGTTTACCCCTTAGTCAACAAAATAACCGCTGATAATTGCAGTCCTGTTGAATCTCCACACCACATGCATTAAGAAGAACATTTCTAGTGATGTAAAAAAGTACTATATCATCCTCCCCTCTGTCCAGATCTATCAAACTGTCTTTGTTTCAGTCTTGGACATAGACATCGTCCCCATGGACTGGAAGAATGGAATTGTTGTCCCACACTGGAAAGGAAAGGGTGATTACCTGGGTTGCAACAGCCACAGCACAGTGGCTTAGTGATTAACACTGTTGCCTCACAGCAAGAAGGTCATGGGATCGCTTCCCACCTGGTCCTTTCTGTGTGGAGTTTGCATGTTCTCCCTGTGTGGGTCTGTATGGGTTTCCTCGCAAATATGCTTATTTATTTTCTGCCCCTAACCAAGACAGCATCTCTACATCTGGATTTGGTCCCCGATTGGTTAAATTGAGAGGACAGATTCATTGTATGTATGTACAGTGAAAATAAAGGGCCTTCTTCTTCTTCTATCCCATCCCAGGTACTGCAAGTACTTGGGGACAGAATTTCCTAATTTTTCCCAGTGAATACCAACGCACTCACTCCCAGCTCATCACATTTTGACACAAAAGGTTAGCTTTCACCGAACATCAGTATGAGATGATAGCCCCTTTGCATCCCAGTGTGTTGTGCAGGAAAACACTAACCCGAACCATGACCAAGACCACGACCACAGTCCAAACATAGATGAATGTTCCCTGATGACGCAGAAGTGAGGCAGATAATTAAATCATGTTGTCAGAGAGAAGTGATGGTGCTGTGAAAACATGCATTTCCCCACGCTTCACAATGTGACCTGAAGGGGTCACATGGACACAAAGGGGCACTGACTGAATGTCGAAATGTGATGCGTTGGAGTCAAAATGTGTGGCGAATACTGGTTTTTGTCAGGGTTGTGTTGTGGCTTCTACACTGGTCATTGCTTACATGGATTGGGTCTTTGGTAGGGTTATGGAAACCACCTTCTTCAGTGTCTTTGTTGGTGTGGTTTACTGACCTTACCTTTGTGAACAATGGTGTGATCTTTGTAGAATCAGTGGATACTCTGATTGCAGTACTTGAATTTGAGATTGTCCTGTTTCCGATGTTTTCGTTACTTTTGCATGAGAATGAAAGTTCAACTCTTTAGGGTTCTCGTGTTTCCAGTCTTACTGTATGGTTGCGAATCAGTGGTGGCACGAAGGGGGGGCTTGGGGGGGCTTAAGCCGCCCCAATAATGAGCCAAGCCCTCCCTCAGCCCCCCCCCCCCCCCAATAATTCTGCCAATAATGTGAATAGCGACTGGCATATTTGTGGATCTCAACTGCAGTTTTGTGCTGAGAATGTCTCAATATTGTGTAACTGAGCAAAGTGATGAATGTGTGTGTTCGGTGATCCACCAATGCTGAATCACCCTTCACAAACAGAATTTTCAGTTTTGCAAATAAACATTTATTTGTAAAAACCAACACACACATTACAAATCAGAAATTTGTATTTGTAGATCACAAAGCATGTGTACAAATTAAAGGATATTTGTAAATCACCCTCTGTGCATTTGCAAGTATTAATGAGACAATTTTAACTCCATACTCTAAAAATGTACTTTTCCTAAATATTTATTATGGCCACTCTTAAAACTTCACTTACAACGAAGTTTCTCAGGCTATATCTTTTACTTACTTTTATCGAATGGTTATGACCTCGGTGTTAAATTGGCAGTAAATCTTTGATATAGATGATTTGTGTAAGGTTGATTCCATGCATTGTCTTGAGCACCATTTCAATGAATTCAGTTTGTATACCTATGTGCAAGTTTACTGAATTTGCATTCATTCTAAGTGATGCGTGTGTGCATTGATACCACATTTTAGAGGAGCACGAGAAACTAAAACATATACCTTGGTATTTATAAAGCAATTTACTATATATTGTTAATTTCAATGACATTTTGTGGAGCCCCTCCAACTTTTACCCCAGCCCCCCCAACAAAAATTTCCTGGCGCCACCACTGTGAATCCTGGCGCCACCACTGGGAATCTACTAGGATGCTAAACTAGTGACCTAAGGCCATGACTACTTGTCTGTTATGTGTCGGACGCGGTCGGAGCGCCGACCCAGCGTTTGACAGGACCCAGCATGAAATAAGCAGAGCACGGTTCAAAAGATAACAGAATTTAATAATCATAATGAGTGCAGTGATAAACAACCAAAAATGTCCGCGGTCTGGTGAGGTGAAAACACGGCACGCTCTCAGCAGCGCAAACGGTCCGGCGCCACAGCAGTTCGGACCCAGGGACCCCGCCGACACCCCCCAGGTGGCCGCGACAAACCGAGTCTGTGAAGAAAGAAAACATGAGGTGAGTCCAACACTCTCCACCCAGAGAGGCACAGCTCAAAAGGTGCACACAATCAGCAAACACTTCCTGGCTTAAATATATATCAGCTTCTCACCCTGCAGGCACGGAACAACTCAGTTCAAATCTCCACTGCAGCAGAAGCTGATTAGACAATTAGCATAACGTGACAGCTCAATAACACAAGGTGTGAGGGACACCAAATCCACTGTCATTACTTCATAAAAGTCACCAAAACCAAATTACCTCAGGAAGTATGCTGAAGAGCGTGAGACCTCACCCAATCCTCCTTCACAGACTGTGGCGTCAAACCTGGAGTGGTCTCTGCGTCCGTAATGGTGAGATTGTTCTCCTGACGCCGATCTCACACGTCTGCTCACAAGGTCGAGTCTCTGGCAATCACACACTGTGCATTCAAGGTTTAAATGCAGCAATCTCTGATCAAGACAGAATACACCACAGCTGTGAGTCCTGATGACCTGCACGTGAAAACAAGCCTCAGGTGTTCAGGGTGAGGTCCTAATGCTCGGTCACTCAGTCCTGAATGCATACCACCTGGTGGGAAAAACAGAAACCAAGCCAGCCAAACACCCCAGCACACAACATTGTCTTTGGTACTAGGTCTCTTTGGAAGATCCTTTGGTATTGCTGGAATGACTTTGTGTCAAATTAATGATTACTTCGGGAGACTAAGATGACGATCACTTCCATTTATGACAAATCAGCCATGTGGTGTGTTTCTCTGGCCATGATCCAGCCATGGCCACGGCTGGAGTTCTGTAGTGGGGTGTGTTGCTACTAAGAAGAACACATCCAAAAACCTAGATGCAATGTTTAAACAGGACAAAATTTACTCCCACTTCCCACGGCCATGGATTCAGCTCTCAGGTGCCTCAATGTTAAGGACCCCAGTGGTTCGATAAGGCCAAGGACAGGTCCACATTTCACCATGTGGTGGTAGATCAGTGGTTACTTTGGAGAGGTGGGAACGGATTGGTTCTCTGCCTGGGTGGCTGTTATCCAGGAACCAATGGATTAATGGGTTGTTGTAGGGTACCAGCACATGCCCCTGTCCTGAGCTTTCTTTAGAAATGTGCAGTGGTTGATCTGTTTGCATGAATTCTGTCCAGTCACCATGTGAAACCTTCTGTTTCAGAACTGCCACAGTGTGGAAAAACCTGAATCCTTTCTGGGGAGAAGAATACACATTGCACCTCCCGATGGGATTCCATTCTCTCTCCTTTCATGTCATGGACGAGGACACAATTGGGTAATGTTGTCATCCAAACCTGACTCGAATTGAATGATGGCGCTTTTCATTTGAGATACAGTTTTCTGTTTTCTTTGGCTAACGTGGACCTTGAAGTCATATTTTGAATCCTGTTGTGCAGTATTATGTTGTGAATGGAAATCGCTCCAAGCTTTGAATAAGCAAACAGGCCCTTTACAACCCCTGGCAAAAATTATGGAATCACTGGCCTCGGAGGATGTTCATTCAGTTGTTTAATTTTGTAGAAAAAAAGCAGATCACAGACATGACACAAAACTAAAGTCATTTCAAATGGCAACTTTCTGGCTTTAAGAAACTATAAGAAATCAGGAAAAAAAAATTGTGGCAGTCAGTAACGGTTACTTTTTTAGACCAAGCAGAGGGAAAAAAATATGGACTCACTCAATTCTGAGGAATAAATTATGGAATCATGAAAAACAAAAGAACGCTCCAACACATCACTAGTATTTTGTTGCACCACCTCTGGCTTTTATAACAGCTTGCAGTCTATGAGGCATGGACTTAATGAGTGACAAACAGTACTCTTCATCAATCTGGCTCCAACTTTCTCTGATTGCTGTTGCCAGATCAGCTTTGCAGGTTGGAGCCTTGTCATGGACCATTTTCTTCAACTTCCACCAAAGATTTTCAATTGGATTAAGATCCGGACTATTTGCAGGCCATGACATTGACCCTGTGTGTCTTTTTGCAAGGAATGTTTTCACAGTTTTTGCTCTATGGCAAGATGCATTATCATCTTGAGAAATGATTTCATCATCCCCAAACATCCTTTCAATTGATGGGATAAGAAAAGTGTCCAAAATATCAATGTAAACTTGTGCATTTATTGATGATGTAATGACAGCCATCTCCCTAGTGCCTTTACCTGACATGCAGCCCCATATCATCAATGACTATGGAAATTTACATGTTCTCTTAAGGCAGTCATCTTTATAAATCTCATTGGAACGGCACCAAACAAAAGTTCCAGCATCATCACCTTGCCCAATGCAGATTCGAGATTCATCACTGAATATGACTTTCATCCAAATCAAATCAATTTTATTTATATAGCGCCAAATCACAAGTCATCCACAGTCCACAATTGCTTTTCCTTAGCCCATTGTAACCTTGTTTTTTTTCTGTTTAGGTGTTGATGGCTTTCGTTTAGCTTTTCTGTATGTAAATCCCATTTCCTTTAGGCGGTTTCTTACAGTTCGGTCACAGACGTGGACTCCAGTTTCCTCCCATTCGTTCCTCATTTGTTTTGTTGTGCATTTTCGATTTTTGAGACATATTGCTCTAAGTTTTCTGTCTTGACGCTTTGATGTCTTCCTTGGTCTACCAGTATGTTTGCCTTTAACAACCTTCCCATGTTGTTTGTATTTGGTCCAGAGTTTAGACACAGCTGACTGTGAACAACCAACATCTTTTACAACATTGCGTGATGATTTACCCTCTTTAAAGAGTTTGATAATCCTCTCCTTTGTTTCAATTGACATCTCTCGTGTTGGAGCCATGATTCATGTCAGTCCACTTGGTGCAACAGCTCTCCAAGGTGTGATCACTCCTTTTTAGATGCAGACTAACGAGCAGATCTGATTTGATGCAGGTGTTAGTTTTGTGGATGAAAATTTACAGGGTGATTCCATAATTTTTTCCTCAGAATTGAGTGAGTCCATATTTTTTTCCCTCTGCTTGGTCTAAAAAAGTAACCGTTACTGACTGCAACAATTTTTTTTTTCCTGATTTCTTATAGTGTTTCTTAAAGCCAGAAAGTTGCCATTTGAAATTACTTTAGTTTTGTGTCATGTCTGTGACCTGCTTTTTTTCTACAAAATTAAACAACTGAATGAACATCCTCCGAGGCCGGTGATTCCATAATTTTTGCCAGGGGTTGTAGATTGAGTGATAAGGTAAAGGCTGTTATTCTAGTTTTCTCATGACTGCCAGCCAACGTATCAGTCCAGTTAAACTGTAACAAATCAAATGCCTCCCAGTGGCTTCAGTGGTTTCTTTTTCCTTTGTTTCAGCCACGATGACGTAATTGGAAAGATAACTTTGAGCAAAGAAGCCATCGGATCTCAAGCTAAAGGTAGGATGAACCAGCACAGTTTTGAGGTTAAACACACACAGGGACTCTCCTGACACACAGAAGGCCAGTTATTGTCACAGGTGACGTTTTGTGTTCTGGTCTGTTTTTGCTGCTTTTTTTGTTTGGTTAGATTTTTTGATTACAGTTCTGTTTTGGTTCCCCAAAGTCCTGTTAGTTCCTGTTATGGTCTGGGGACTGGGTTGCGAGTTAGACCCAAGTGCAGTAACAGTAAGGCAGACACAGGAGGTAAACACAATAGTTTATTGAATAAGGGGGAACTGCGCAGTAGAGAGGACAGACAGGGCAACTGGACCAGAACCAGGAACTGACTGGACAGGGACCAACAGGATCAGAACTTGACAGGATTGGGACCAGGGACTGACTGGACAGGGACCAGGTGAAGTGAGCTTGTGGAGCTACTGGGGCTGGAAGACTGCAAGGGAGATGAGAGGGCTGGTGAGAATGTGCAGGTGCACCATGAGACATGAAAACCAATATAAACTTAGCTAGTTCCTTCAGTTTAGGAGTCAGGATCAAAGTTCAAAAGATGAAATATAGTTCAAATCCAAAGTTCAGTTCACAAAATGAGAATATAGTTCAAAACCGGAGTTCAGTTCCAAGTTCAGGATCGAGTCTCAGTGTGTCCAGGATTTCAGTTTTGCATATGAGTCATGCCCATATGACTGGCAGACAGAGTCAGATGAAGACTCGGGTGCATGTGGGACTAAACTGTCAATTCTCTGTGTGCTGTACTCAAAGATAACCAGTTACATTTATCTCAGAAGACACCAAAATGACTAAACATTTCAGTCAGTAGAAGAACTAGATTTCAGTGCTCACTGTTCCAGAACCGGTGCTGATGGGGTTAACAGTGATTTTACAGAATATCCGCTGATCACTTAGCGATGCGGAATAGATTGGATGCTGATTATTAGCAGCTGATTAATGTGAGACGCAAAGGGTGAAAAACACAGGAGGAAGCCGGCAGATGCATCAAAGTTTACGCACTACTGCAGATGGAACGTGACCTTGGAATAAGCATGAATGATCCACTGCAGAAGTCAGGTTTCGAGCTAGAACTCACACAGTAAAAGAAAACTTATTGATAACTTAAACATTACAATCCAAATGCTCAAAGAAACACACTGACAGTTAAGTCTGGACCGGAAAACTCGCGACGATAATAAGACTAAATTAAGCCTGAGCGCTTAATTAAGTCCAGGAACCTGGAAGCTCTACTCAAGTGCTCTCAAAAGTCTGGAATACCACAGGAAGAAAAAACACGACGAGTCAAATACTGCGCCTGGAAGTGGCAGTGAAAAAGAAACACACAGCGAATTACAAACTGCGCCTAGACATGGGAGCCCATAGCGGAGGGGTGAAGACAGGACATTCGGAGCATGGAGACTCCAGTTTGGAAAAACACGACAGGAAAGAATTAATGAACTCGGAGGCTCACAGGGAGGAAAAACTCAGAGCTACATTCATGACGGCGGAACACCAACTTAAGTCAAACAAAATATAAGAGGTCGGTTACCAGCTGAGAGCGATGGCATGGCACAGCTGGGTACCCGTGGCAACCCGGTTCCAACCATGAAGGATGCGGAGGTTCTTCAGGTGGTGTGAGAAAAGATTCTGGCCCCAAACCAGTGGAAGCGCCAAGGCTAAATCCTGAACAGTGATGAGATGCCATGAGAGTCAGCTGTGGACACCCACTCAGCAGAATGTAGATCAGCTGTGAGACACCGCTCTGTCACTTCACGTGCTGACTTGACAGATGGGGCGGGGCCCATGAGCAACCCACAGCAGATTCACCCGTGGCAACTTCACCCAGCAGCTCCACCTCAACTTCACCTGCAAACACAAAGACAGACGAACCAGCAGACCAGAGGCAAACCACAACAAGTTCCTGTTGTATTTCTGTTTTCTGTGTTTTTGTCTGGTCTGTCTGTTTGTGTGGATGAAGTAGGCGCTGACCTGCCAATATTGTAGATCTGGGTTTGAATCCTGTTCAGGGGCTTCGGACTGGGGGGGGGTGTAAAGGGTATGATGTACCCAGGGCCCAGAGCATGGGGGGCACAAAAAACTGGCATTAAGTACATTTTTGTGTTGCATGTTATTAATGTCCATACAATTCATGTTGTAAAAGAATATAATTAGAATGAATGTATAAATGAAACATAATTCTGCTCTAACAATAGTATTGAAAGATCTCTGAGGGCCCTTCCCACCCCTATAAATAATTCAAAAAAGAAGAGAAAAAAAAGGGCAGGGAAAGAAAACTAAATGAGGGACAGCAGCTGCTAACCAAATTCTTTGAAAAGAGAGGTGAGCTTGAAAGCTAGCTATATTGAGTTGGGGATCTGGGGGACCAAATTGCACCATTTTCTAGAAAAATGGTGCAATTTGGTGCATTCCTGTGCATTTTAACAGACGGGAATGCACCAAATTGCACCATTTTTCTAGAAAATGGTGCAATTTGGTCCCCCAGATCCCCAACTCAATATTGCTCCCCCAACTTTAAAAAGGGTTCTGACTCCCAGGTGTGATCTAAGGTATACATGATTTAGACCTGGTTTGACTACACATTAGAAATTTGGTGTTTGCGTTA
Source organism: Thalassophryne amazonica (assembly GCF_902500255.1). NCBI lineage: Eukaryota > Metazoa > Chordata > Actinopteri > Batrachoidiformes > Batrachoididae > Thalassophryne > Thalassophryne amazonica. The sequence goes on along the minus strand of NC_047107.1, from coordinate 8,707,301 downwards.
ATAAAAAAGAACATAACAGTGTGTGTGTGTGTGTGTGTGGGGGGGGGTCTTCAATATGGCTAGTACCTCGGGGCCAGAATTTGGTGCTACGCCCCTGATCCTGTTCATACTCTCTGTCTGTATTCTTGCACAAGACACTTAATCCATGTTGTCTCAGTCCACCCAGCTGTAAATGGGGACCGTCTTTGGCTGGGGAAGTAAGCTGCTTCAGAATGGCATCCCATCCAGGGGGAGCTGTAGACTGTCATTAGCTTCACTCTGTGGAATCTGGAGATAAGAACGGGCACCACCAGGCCCATATAGGACTTGCATGTTGTCCATGTGTGGTGTGAGGTCTTTCTCTCTACCTCCCTCTGGTGTGCTTCTGTGTTCTGCTTACTGATCCTCACTCTGTTTACCAGCTGACTGACCTTCACCTTCTTGCCAGAACATCTTGCTTCATCTCATCTTGTAGCATTTTTCTCCTGTGATTATGGGCTCTGTTTCGACTTGCTGCTACCATGTTTCCTCTCTGAGCCTAGCCTGCCGCTGGTGGACTGTTTGTCTGGTATGTTGATACGTACTTACTTACTTACTTGAGTGGTTCCTTGTGAAGTGATCGCTCGTGCTACCACCATAACAGATGCAATATTTAAGATATAAATTTTTCAGCACTTTAAAATGAAAAGACTGCATCTTAGTGGTATTGATTATAATTTTAAAAATTATCATAGTCTGTATTTCTGCATAGATAGAATCAAATGTAAAGTCTAAAACCGTGACTCAGAATGGATAAAATAGAGAAGAAAGTTAAACCTGAAGATTAGCTTCATGAACATATAAGACATATTCAAAGGCTGAATTCAAACTTGCACAGGTAATATAATAATAATAATAATAATAATAATAATAAAAGTGCTATACAACAAAGTCCATGAGATGTCACAACCATAAATCCACACACAATACAATAAGATTTAAAAACTACAAATAAGGACATCAGAACATGAAACAAAACCAAACATCACAACCCTCAGTGGTTATGGCCATTAGAAGAAATGGTAAATCTGCCAAACTGTTCCAAAAATTTGGTGCAAGATATGATAAAGGTCTACCTCCACCATCAATCAATCAATCAATTTTTTTATATAGCGCCAAATCACAACAAACAGTTGCCCCAAGGCGCTTTATATTGTAAGGCAAGGCCATACAATAATTATGTAAAACCCCAACGGTCAAAACGACCCCCTGTGAGCAAGCACTTGGCTACAGTGGGAAGGAAAAACTCCCTTTTAACAGGAAGAAACCTCCAGCAGAACCAGGCTCAGGGAGGGGCAGTCTTCTGCTGGGACTGGTTGGGGCTGAGGGAGAGAACCAGGAAAAAGACATGCTGTGGAGTATCATTTAGAGAGATCATTTATTTAGTATTTGGAACACACGACAAAGCACCTCCCTGTGAATACAGCCCAGACTCTGTGATGGTGGAGGTGTGCTTGGATGGATGGCACCTCCCACTCCTCTTCTTGCTCCAGGAACAACAGGATTTGGTACCTAGGGAGCACTCAAATGAGGTGAGTCCAGTGGAAGTGCTCACCTGTGAGTTACTTGACATATACTTGATCCAGGGCAGGTGGTCACTTCAAGCTGTAGGGTCCATAACGGTGACACAACAGAGAGCAGACTCCAGCTCCTGGTTAACCCGTTCTACCTGGCCATTGGACTGTGGATGAAATTCAGACGACAGGCTAACTGTGGCCCCCACGGCAGAACAAAAAGCTCCCCATACCTGTGAATTAAACTGGGGTCCACCGTCCGAGGCCATGTCTTGGACATTGGAGAGGGGGACTTGATCTACAATGGTGAGGATGGTATCAGGGCATTTCGCCCTGGACATTCCCCCTTGGTCTTTTCCCCTCCTGTCATTTTCCCCCCTGGACATTTCCCCTGGCCCTTTTCCCATCCAGACATTTCCCCCCTGGTCGTTTCCCCTCCGGTCATTTCCCCCCTGGGGCTCCCTCTGTTTAACTAATTAAAACACAATCAGCACTGGACTGCTACAAAGTAACAATGGGGCTTAAGGGAATGTAGATGTTGCATCATAAATGAAGTACACTAGCACTTATGAAAGCAACACTGAACTGCTTCGAAGAAAGTTTAGTAAAGGTCATATCCTTGATAGTTGATTGTTAGACTTATTGTAAAAGCATATAAAAAGGATATGTTTCAATAGCATGGCCCAAGCAGAGGGTCACCCCTTTGAGTCTGGTCTGCTTGAGGTTTCTTCATCAGAGGGAGTTTTTCCTTACCACTGTCGCCTGTGTTCTTGCTCTGGGGGTTAGTAAGGTTAGACCTTACTTATGTCAAGCACCTTGAGGCAACTTTGTTGTGATTTGGCGCTATATAAAATGAAATAATTTGAATAAATTTATGTAAAGGAAAAAAAAACAGCAAATTGTGTGATATGTTATGAATGTGAAAATAAAAAAGGGAAGGGCAACAGCAACCAATGGAAAGCTAAAAGGACCGGGAGGGAAAAGACCGGGGCGGGGGGTTGGCCATTGAGTCTCTTGGCGTTCTGACAACCCAGTCTCACGGCAAGTCGTGATTCAGCAGCACAAAATATACATTAATCTATTGGTTCGTGATATTGTGACAAAAAGTGCCTCATTTTCATCACGGCAGCACAAATTCATTGTAATTCATTCCGTGATGGCTGCACGAAATTAAAGTGAAGCGGGGGGGTCGGTGTGGTTATGGTTAAGGTTAGGGTCGGGGGTAGGAGTAGGGTTAGAAATAGTCAGTTAAAAAAACCCTGTCATGAAAATTTGACTCATTTCGTCATGGGAGCACGAAAAAAAAAAGTGAGACTGGGCTGCATTGTGAATGTAGGTGAAGTTCTTGTGACCTATCCAGACAATGAATGGATGTGTCGACCCCTCCAACCAGTGTCATCACTCCTCCAGGGCATCCTTAATATCTAGCAGATTGTCGTTACCAACATCGTAGTTAACGTCAGCTGGAGACAGGCAGCGAGGACCTGATCTGGGAAAGTACAGCCTCAACCCTTCTATCAGAGGCATCGACCTCCACCACGAACTGGTGGTTAGGATCTGGCGAGGAGGTGAGCCGGTGTTTCAGATGGGTGAAGGCCTGTTCAGCTGTGGGTGTCCAGCGGAATGCCTTTTTGGACAGGTGAGAGCGATAAGTGGCAAGGTGACCTGACTATAATTGCAAATGAATTTACAGTAGAAGTTAGCAAATCCTAAGAATCATTGTAGCTGCTTGAGTGCAGTGGGAGTCAGCCATTCTTGAAGTGCTTGGATCTCCTCGGGTCTGGTTTTATTTGTCCTTGTTCAATGATAAAACCTAGAAACTTAACTGAGGATAAGTCAAATGTGCATTTCTCAGCTTTTACAAACAGCCAGTTCTCCCACAGCCCCTGGAGGACCCAACAGACATGCACCTGGTGTTCCTTAAGGTTACTGGATAATATAAAGATGTCATCCAAATAGACAACCACAAATCAGTCGAGGAAATTACATATCAATGACCACTGCTTGGTCACAGGGGAATTGGTTAGACTGAAGGGAATCACCAGGCACTCAAAATGGCTGAGAGGGGTCTTACACACAGTCTTCCATTCATTGCCCTCTCTCTCCTACGGACCAAATGGTAAGCACTGCATAGATTCAGTTTAGTGAGCACAGTAGCCGAGTGCAGGAGTTTGAATGTGGAACTGAGTAATGGAATTGGATATTTACTTTTGGTGGTGATGGAATTTAAACCCCTGAAGTCAATACAGGGGTGGATAGTGCCATCCTCTTTGCCTACAAAGAAGAATCCAGCACTCATCAGGAAAGATAATGGCCTAATGATGCCTGAGGACATGGACTCTTGTATGTACAGTACTGCTCCAAAGATTCACATTCCCGGTGATTGAGGTTGAACAACCTGCTGGAGCGCAGAGTTGCGCCAGGAAGTAAATCCATAGATCAGTCGTAGGGACGATGAGGTGATAGGGATCTTTACTAAATACTGGAGTGAGGTCATGATAAACTGAGGGAACCAAAGACAAATCAGCAGGGATGGTATTTGAGGAATGAGTACCGGGATGAGTGGCGGGCATGGCGGAATGAAGACAGTAGGAGAGACACCTCTCACTCCACTGGGCGATTGCCCTGGTCGGCCAGTCGATACTCGATATCTCACTATTGATAGTCGATAGTGAGCGAGAAGCCAAATGTGCTCTAACAACAAATAGAACAGCTGATAGAATGTGGAACTCTACGGAATATTCCAATCAATCAATCAATCAACTTTTTTCTTGTATAGCGCCAAATCACAACAAACAGTTGCCCCAAGGCGCTCCATATTGTAAGGCAAGGCCATACAATAATTATGAAAAACCCCAACGGTCAAAACGACCCCCTATGAGCAAGCACTTGGCCACAGTGGGAAGGAAAAAACTCCCTTTTAACAGGAAGAAACCTCCAGCAGAACCAGGCTCAGGGAGGGGCAGTCTTCTGCTGAGACTGGTTGGGGCTGAGGGAAAGAACCAGGAAAAAGACATGCCGAGAAGGGGGGCAGAGATCGATCACTAATGATTAAATGCAGAGTGATGCATACGGAGCAAAAAGAGAAAGAAACAGTGCATCATGGGAACCCCCCCACAGTCTACGTCTAAAGCAACATAACCAAGGGATGGTCCAGGGTCACCCGATCCAGCCCTAACTATAAGCCTTAGCGAAAAGGAAAGTTTTAAGCCTAATCTTAAAAGTAGAGAGGGTATCTGTCTCCCTGATCTGAATTGGGAGCTGGTTCCACAGGAGAGGAGCCTGAAAGCTGAAGGCTCTGCCTCCCATTCTACTCTTACAAACCCTAGGAACCACAAGTAAGCCCGCAGTCTGAGAGCGAAGCGCTCTAATGGGGTAATATGGTACTACGAGGTCCCTAAGATAAGATGGGACCTGATTATTCAAAACCTTATAAGTAAGAAGAAGAATTTTAAATTCTATTCTAGAATTAACAGGAAGCCAATGAAGAGAGGCCAACACGGGTGAGATATGCTCTCTCCTGCTAGTCCCCGTCAGTACTCTAGCTGCAGCATTCTGAACCAACTGAAGGCTTTTTAGGGAACTTTTAGGACAACCTGATAATAATGAATTACAATAGTCCAGCCTAGAGGAAATAAATGCATTAATTAGTTTTTCAGCATCACTCTGAGACAAGACCTTTCTGATTTTAGAGATATTGCGTAAATGCAAAAAGGCAGTCCTACATATTTGTTTAATATGTGCTTTGAATGACATATCCTGATCAAAAATGACTCCAAGATTTCTCACAGTAGTACTAGAGATCAGGGAAATGCCATCCAGAGTAACGATCTGGTTAGACACCATGCTTCTAAGATTTGTGGGGCCAAGTACAATAACTTCAGTTTTATCTGAGTTTAAAAGCAGGAAATTAGAGGTCATCCATGTCTTTATGTCTGTAAGACAATCCTGCAGTTTAGCTAATTGGTGTGTATCCTCTGGCTTCGTGGATAGATAAAGCTGGGTATCATCTGCGTAACAATGAAAATTTAAGCAATACCGTCTAATAATACTGCCTAAGGGAAGCATGTATAAAGTGAATAAAATTGGTCCTAGCACAGAACCTTGTGGAACTCCATAATTAACTTTAGTCTGTGAAGAAGATTCCCCATTTACATGAACAAACTGTAATCTATTAGACAAATATGATTCAAACCACCGCAGCGCAGTGCCCTTAATACCTATGACATGCTCTAATCTCTGTAATAAAATTTTATGGTCAACAGTATCAAAAGCAGCACTGAGGTCCAACAGAACAAGCACAGAGATAAGTCCACTGTCCGAAGCCATAAGAAGATCATTTGTAACCTTCACTAATGCTGTTTCTGTACTATGATGAATTCTAAAACCTGACTGAAACTCTTCAAATAGACCATTCCTCTGCAGGTGATCAGTTAGCTGTTTTACAACTACCCTCTCAAGAATCTTTGAGAGAAAAGGAAGGTTGGAGATTGGCCTATAATTAGCTAAAATAGCTGGGTCAAGTGATGGCTTTTTAAGTAATGGTTTAATTACTGCCACCTTAAAGGCCTGTGGTACATAACCAACTAACAAAGATAGATTGATCATATTTAAGATTGAAGCATTAAATAATGGTAGGACTTCCTTGAGCAGCCTGGCAGGAATGGGGTCTAATAAACATGTTGATGGTTTGGATGAAGTAACTAATGAAAATAACTCAGACAGAACAATCGGAGAGAAAGAGTCTAACCAAATACCGGCATCACTGAAAGCAGCCAAAGATAACGATACATCTTTGGGATGGTTATGAGTCATTTTTTCTCTAATAGTCAAAATTTTGTTAGCAAAGAAAGTCATGAAGTCATTACTAGTTAAAGTTAATGGAATACTCAGCTCAATAGAGCTCTGACTCTTTGTCAGCCTGGCTACAGTGCTGAAAAGAAACCTGGGGTTGTTCTTATTTTCTTCAATTAGTGATGAGTAGAAAGATGTCCTAGCTTTACGGAGGGCTTTTTTATAGAGCAACAAATTCTTTTTCCAGGCTAAGTGAAGATCTTCTAAATTAGTGAGATGCCATTTCCTCTCCAACTTACGGGTTATCTGCTTTAAGCTACGAGTTTGTGAGTTATACCACGGAGTCAGACACTTCTGATTTAAAGCTCTCTTTTTCAGAGGAGCTACAGCATCCAAAGTTGTCTTCAATGAGGATGTAAAACTATTGACGAGATACTCTTAACTCCCTTACAGAGTTTAGGTAGCTACTCTGCTCTGTGTTGGTATATGACATTAGAGAACATAAAGAAGGAATCATATCCTTAAACCTAGTTACAGCGCTTTCTGAAAGACTTCTAGTGTAATGAAACTTATTCCCCACTGCAGGGTAGTCCAACAGGGTAAATGTAAATGTTATTAAAAAATGATCAGACAGAAGGGAGTTTTCAGGGAATACTGTTAAGTCTTCTATTTCCATACCATAAGTCAGAACAAGATCTAAAATATGATTAAAGTGGTGGGTGGACTCATTTACTTTTTGAGCAAAGCCGATAGAGTCTAATAATAGATTAAATGCAGTGTTGAGGCTGTCATTCTCAGCATCTGTGTGGATGTTAAAATGGCCCACTATAATTATCTTATCTGAGCTAAGCACTAAGTCAGACAAAAGGTCTGAAAATTCACAGAGAAACTCACAGTAACGACCAGGTGGACGATAGATAACAAATAAAACTGGTTTTTGGGACTTCCAATTTGGATGGACAAGACTAAGAGACAAGCTTTCAAATGAATTAAAGCTCTGTCTAGGTTTTTGATTAATTAATAGGCTGGAATGGAAGATTGCTGCTAATCCTCCGCCTCGGCCCGTGCTACGAGCATTCTGACAGTTAGTGTGACTCGGGGGTGTTGACTCATTTAAACTAACATATTCATCCTGCTGTAACCAGGTTTCTGTAAGGCAGAATAAATCAATACGTTGATCAATTATTATATCATTTACCAACAGGGACTTAGAAGAGAGAGACCTAATGTTTAATAGACCACATTTAACTGTTTTAGTCTGTGGTGCAGTTGAAGGTGCTATATTATTTTTTCTTTTTGAATTTTTATGCTTAAATAGATTTTTGCTGGTTATTGGTGGTCTGGGAGCAGGCACCGTCTCTACGGGGATGGGGTAATGAGGGGATGGCAGGGGGAGAGAAGCTGCAGAGAGGTGTATAAGACCACAGCTCTGCCTCCTGGTCCCAACGCTAGACAGTCACAGTTTGGAGGATCCAAAAAAATTGGCCAGATTTCTAGAAATGAGAGCTGCTCCCTCTAAAGTGGGATGGATGCCGTCTCTCCTAACAAGACCAGGTTTTCCCCAGAAGCTTTGCCAATTATCAATGAAGCCCACCTCATTTTTTGGACACCACTCAGACAGCCAGCAATTCAAGGAGAACATGCGGCTAAACATGTCACTCCCGGTCTGATTGGGGAGGGGCCCAGAGAAAACAACAGAGTCCGACATTGTTTTTGCAAAGTTACACACCGATTTAATGTTAATTTTAGTGACCTCCGATTGGCGTAACCGAGTGTCATTACTGCCGACGTGAATTGCAATCTTACCAAATTTACGCTTAGCCTTAGCCAGCAATTTCAAATGTCCTTCGATGTCGCCTGCTCTGGCCCCCAGAAGACAATTGACAATGGTTGCTGGTGTCGCTAACTTCACATTTCTCAAAACAGAGTCGCCAATAACCAGAGTTTGATCCTCGGCGAGTGTATCGTCGAGTGGGGAAAAACGGTTAGAGATGTGAACGGGTTGACGGTGTACACGGGGCTTCTGTTTAGGGCTACGCTTCCTCCTCACAGTCACCCAGTCAGCCTGCTTTCCTGACTGCACGGGATCTGCCAGGGGGGAACTAACGGCGGCTAAGCTACCTTGGTCCGCACCGACTACAGGGGCCTGGCTAGCTGTAGAATTTTCCACGGTGCGGAGCCGAGCCTCCAATTCGCCCAGCCTGGCCTCCAAAGCTATGAATAAGCTGCACTTATTACAAGTACCGTTACTGCTAAAGGAGGCCGAGGAATAACTAAACATTTCACACCCAGAGCAGAAAAGTACGGGAGAGACAGGAGAAGCCGCCATGCTAAATCTGCTAAGAGCTAGTAGCTGCACTAAGCTAGCGGATTCCCAAAAACACACAAAGTGAATAATGTGCAAATAATCCAGAGGTGATTCAGCAGAAGGAGTGCCCCAATCAAGGCACCAAACAGGCCATGAAGCAGCACAGGCAACGCACGACAACAGCGAATGCACGACAACGGTGCTAAAATAAAAAAAAAATAAAAAAATAAAAACGAAAGCGTTAGCAAGCTAGTTAGCTTGCCAACGCTAATGAAAGTTAGCTGATAAAAGTGCTCCGTCGCGATGTTTCGACCGTTAGAGGTCTTCCTTAGGCGTTGGAGCACAGTAAAAAAGTAAAAAAAAGTAAAAAGGTAAAAAAGTAAAAAAGTCTTGAAAAAGACTGTTAGTTCAAGTCCAAAGCAGCAGGTAGCAGTCTCTGTGTAAACAGTCCCAACAGAGAGCCAAAATTCTGATGCAATCAGAATTTGCAAGGTCCCCTGACGGACACAAATTAGCCTTTTGGAGGCTGTCTACCCCCCATGGGATGATTGAAAACCTTAAGGAGTCTGGTGCACAACCCCTCGTATGTCTACAGGATTGGGAACTTGCCCTTCCATAGAGCAGTGATCCACGTCAACGCTTCCCCTCGAAGCAAGCAATCCCATCATGGGGAGGTGATAGTCTCATGGTTAAGAATCAGGCTTCAGACCAGAGGATCCTTGGTTCAAAACTCAACCATACTGGAAAATTGGTCCTTAATCCCCTAGGTGCTCCCAGTGTGTAGTGAGCACTTTGCATGGCGGCACCCTGGCATTGGTGTGTGTGTGTGTGTGTGTGTGTGTGTGTGTGTGTGTGTGTGTCTGTGAATGTGAGGCATCATTGCAAAGCCCTTTGAGCTTCTGATGCTAATGGAAAAGTGCTATATAAATGAAGCTCCTTTACCATGTCCTTCTTGCTGTGAGGCAACAGTGCTAACCACTAACACGTACATCAAAATTGTCCTCTGCATTTAACCATCCTAACTATAATTAGACCCAGTCCAGCCAATAGGAGCAGTGGACAAAGACTCTGCCTTGGTCAGAGACAGAGAAAGGAACAAACCCTAAATAAACATGTTGTTGATTGTGGGAGGAAACCCACACAGACACGGAGATAACATACAAACAAACTCCTCACAGAAAGGACCAGGTGGGAAGCGATCCCACGGCCTTCTTGCTGTGAGGCATATATATATATATATATATATATATATATATACGAGGTCTGTTAGAAAAGTACCCGACCTTATTATTTTTTTCAAAAACCATATGGATTTGAATCACGTGTGATTGCGTCAGCCAAGCTTGAACCCTCGTGCGCATGCGTGAGTTTTTTCATGCCTGTCGGTTGCGGGAGGGAGCCCGTCACCAGGAGCGGCTGGACCCGCAATGCAAACCCCCAGACAAGGCTTTGGTGTGGGAGAAATCATGGTTTTTATTCCAGGCTTGGTTTTGGTACACATTTAATCAGTCAGCGTGGCAGAGGTACAAGCAGGATCAGGCTGAGACGCAGTCACAAACGAGCAGGGTTCAGAGGCACGAGCAAACTCAGACATCCGGGATGAAGCAAAAGGCATGGTCGAGGTACAGAGCAAAGTTCAGAACACGGCAAGACAAAAACAGTACTGTGATGGGCGCTGGAAAGAGTACAAAGACTACAATCTGGCGAAGAAGTGAAGGACTGTGGAGTTTAAATACTTGTGGACTTAGGGAGAAGTGAGGGACAGGTGGTGTAAACGAGGTGCACGTGAGGAACAATCTAGAAGGGGTGTGGCTTCTGGCTAAAGAGTAAGACAGGGCAAAAGTGTGAGGAAGGGAGTGAGCAAAGTGGCGTGATGTAATAGACAAAGACACGGGAGCAGGTGCAAGAGTGTGAGTGAACAGAAACAAACAGCAAAAGCAGAACAGAGTAAAATGGAAATCAGGGTCAGAATGTAAAACAACAACAGGAACCAAAATCAGACATGAGCATAAATACAAGAGCAACTAGAACTGATCAGAAAATCAATACAAAAGCAGAATTAAACAGGAACAGACTAATCAACAGAAATCAAAACCCGATATAAAAGTATAACAGAAAACATATACAGATGAAAGCTAAATGAAAAACAATGAAAACACAAACTGGCTGAACAAAACTAGAACAGAACTTGACAATGGCTAAAGTATGGAAAGTAACAAAGTGACAGGAAAAACATAACAGAATAACTCATGATGAAAACCATTACTGATAAACAGAAATTGCAATACATAACAAATGGAACATAATCAGATAAAAAACACTGACGATAAATAATAACAAAACCCTGTGACTAAAGCATAATATAATAAATGTGATAAACAATGAAACTAAGACTAAAGTAACTAAGGGACCAAGAGTGAAAGCAAATAATAAACAATAAAGCAAAACAAAATATGTGGCAAAGAAGAGATACACAGAGAATAAATGAAACAAAAGCAAACATGGAAAAAAGGTCCAAAATCATAACAGCTGGCCCCAAGAGGGCCAGACCATGACAATTCGCCTGTGAGCAGACTTTGAGTGAAGTGTGGTCCACCCCTCTCGTCTATTTTTTATTGCGAATAAATGTCTGAACGATTTGGATCTTTGCTGCATCAATTTTTTTCCAGAAACTGTAAGAGACCTCCAGGTGGACACCATTCGAAAAATTAATATAGCTTTCAGGGCCGATTTTATGGGGATTAAACAGATTAAGGAGTGCTACTGCCGCTTTAAGGACGGCCCACAACTGCTGAGAGCGCAGCGCCGATGGACAGGCCGATGGACAGGCCGATGGACAGGCTGACACCCCGCACAAACAACCAGATCATTTCCAACGTGAAAGGTTTGTTGATCCGGGACCTCGTCTGACTTTCACAAAAAGGCAGAAGATGTGGATATCAGCACTTTTTCCGGCACATTCCACTGTTACAGGAGTTTTTTTTTCATGGAAAAAGAAGGCAAGGGACGCGCCACGGAGCCGTTCATTACGCGGGACAAAACCACCTCGGTGTTGGTCTCACAGGACGGCTTAAAGGTGGATTTCAGATGGATTCCGGTTGCTTTCCAGTTGTGTGAATATCCGATTGTGATTGTGCATGAGCTGGACATGCCCCAACATGTCCTGTGAGGCTTCATCACGGCGTTTCTTTTCGCCATGCAGCTCCGCCGCGATGCGTGGAATTCCTCCGCCTTTGTTCCTCTTTCCATGACAAAAACTCCTGTAACAGTGAAATGTGCCGTTCATTTCTAAACTGGACGCTGTCTTGATCCGGTATGTCCTCTGACTAGCACAGGAATTGTGAAAAGACATGGACATCAGCACTTTTTCGGCACATTCCACCGTTACAGGAGTTTTTTTTTCATGGAAAAAGAAGCCGAGGGACGCGCCACCGTGCCGCTCTTGACGCGGCACAAAACCACCTCGGTGTTGGTCTCTCAGGACGGCTTTCAGGTAAGCCACCTGAAAGCCGGATTCTGGTTGCTTTTCTGTCTTGTGAATATCCGAGAAATTGAGCTTGAGCTGGACAAGCCCCAACATGTCCTGTGAGGCTTCATCACGGCGTTTCTTTGCACCGAGCAGCTGCACCACGACGTGCCGAACTCCTCCGCACGTCTGTCTTAATGTGCCGAAAAAGTGCTGATATCCACATCTTCTGCCTTTTTGTGAAAGTCAGACGAGGTCCCGGATCAACAAAGCTTTCACGTTGGAAATGATCTGGTTGTTCCAGCGGGGTGTCAGCCTGTCCATCGGCGCTGGGACCGCGCTGCGCTCTCAGCAGTTGCGGGCCATCCTTAAAGCGGCAGTAGCACTCCTTAATCTGTTTAATCCCCATAAAATCGTCTCTGAAAGCCATATTAATTTTTCGAACGGTGTCCACCTGGAGGTCTCTTACAGTTTCTGGAAAAAAATTGATGCAGCAAAGATCCAAATCGTTCAGACATTTATTCGCAATAAAAAATAGACAAGAGGGGTGGACCACTGCTCACACAAAGCCTGCTCACAGGAAAATGAAGCAACCGACAGGCATGAAAAAATTCACGCATGCGCACGAGGGTTCAAGCTTGGCTGACACAATCACACGTGATTCAAATCCATATGGTTTTTGAAAAAAATAATAAGGTTGGATACTTTTCTAACAGTCCATATATATATATATATATATATATATATATATATATATATATATATATATATATATATATATATATATATATATATATATATATATGTGTGTGTGTGTGTGTGTATACACACACACACACACACACATATGAAGGTCAGCGATCGAGATCAAACCCTTCCACCATGCTCAATCCATATGGTTTCCAAACCATTTTGAATTAACAAGCATGACCTTCATTTTGAACTGTCTAAAGGAAAAGTGCAATTTAAATGCAATCCATTACCGTTTACATAAAGATTCACCTCAAAGGTGTCTGCTTTTGTAATGTCATCAGTCAGATGTTTGTGGGTGTGTATGTGTAACCACTTTTGACAGGCCTGTTGCCTAGTAACAGTAACCATAGCAATACAAGATCTCACTTTTATCATTTGCAATTGAAACCCAGATAAACCTGATATCCCACTGGTCACGTGTCTGATTCCAGAAGATTGTGAACATTTTAATCAAAAGCTGGATAAAGACCAAGCAAACATCCTTTGATATTTGATCATGTCCTCTCATTGATTTGATCTGAATTTAATTTATTTTAAATGTCTTTATCAGCTGATGTTTGTTGGACACTGATGATGACTAGAAAGTCAGCAGGCTGAAGCTTCACTTATGTGATTCACTGCTTCACGCTGAGTCCTTCACTCCCTCACTGGACTCTTCACACCCTCTCACCATGACATTACACACTTGAATCAGATATTTCTGAAATGATAAAAAGATGCAGAATTGAATGTGATGTGCCTGGAATGATCATTAGCAGATAGAAAACATGTTCACATCAGACTGTGGAAAAGATTCCACTTTACAGAATGAATCATTTTGTTTTGACGGGTTCGCCTGCTGCAGTGAGGACACCTCAGTCCATCAGGGGAGGACACTTGGACAGAAGGACACATGCTTTTCTTTTGACTCTCTTTTCTTTAACCTCTTTCCTCTTGGATTGTTGGTTTTGATCCAGTCCTTGATGGGTCAGGGATTTCTGGGTGCTACGCTCTTTTTTGACGGGGGGTGGGGGTGGGGGTGTTCCTGTAGGTTGGGCTCAGTGGTGTTGCTGCTCTCGAGTAGTTCTTTAGAGATGTCCTCTAGCGCTTCTTCTTCTGTCCGGTCAATAATCATTTTCCTTCATTGTGCTGACCGTAAAAAGACCCGTTTGGGAAGCTGGCTGCTGCCCATTTGGAGAACACGCCCGACCCATGGTACTGGCGGTGCTGGTGGACATGCACACTGTGGCTGTTGCAGAGACAGCCGTGATGGAAGTGTGCTTTCTATTTGTTGTTTTCCATGTATTATTCTTTATATACAGTATCACTTGTACTTTAAAATGATTGAATATATTATTTGCCTGTGTGCTAGGCTTAGATTGCTGGCTGAACCTGACACGAGTTGATCCAAATGAGGAGGTCCAGGGGGAAATCCACCTGAGTCTGGAACTGTTGAAACGCACAGAAAGGAGCAACCTGCGATGTCAGGTTTTTGAAGCCAGGTAACACTCACGTGACTGTTGCCACTGTTGTTAAATTACGAGTTCTCAAGGGGATAACCAAATGTTCCTTTTGGACAGATTTACTATATACATGTGTAAGTTGTTTTTTTTGTTTTTTTTATTTTGTGTTTTTTTTAACCTTTTTGGTAGGTGCTCTGAGTTGCATTCCAGTGCCACTAGTTGTATGTAAAGGTTTGGGCACCCTTGATGATTTCCATGATTTTCCTTTATAAATCATTGGTTGTTTGGATCAGTTAAATATATCATATAGCAGACAAACACACTGATATTTGAGAAGTGAAATGAAGTTTATAGGATTTACAGAAAGTGTGCAACAATTCTTTAAAGAATTAGGCAGGTGCATAATTTTGGGCACCCCAACAGAAAAAAAGTCTGTCAATATTTAGTAGATCCTTTTTTTTGCAGAAATAACTGCCTCTAAACACTTCCTATAGCTTCCAAAAGATAGTCTGGATTCTGGTTGACGGAATTTTGGACCATTCTTCTTTACAAAACATCTCAGGTTTGTTGGTTTCCGAGCATGGATAGCCCGCTTAAAATCACGCCACAGATTTTCAATAATATTCAGGTCTGGGGACTGAGATGGCCATTCCAGAATGTCGCACTTGTTCCTCTGCATGAATGCCTTAGTAGATTTTGAGCAGTGTTTAGGGTTGTTGTCTTGTTGAAAGATCCAACCCCGGCGCAACTTCAACTTTGTCACTGATTCATGAACATTGTTCTCAAGAATCTGTTGATACTGACTGGAATCCATGTGACCCTCAACTTTAACAAGAGTCCCAGTACCTGCACTGGCCACACAGCCCCACAGCATGATGGAACCACCTCCAAATTTTACTGTAGGTAGCAAATGTTTTTCTTGGAATGCTGTGTTCTTTTTCAGCCATGCATACCACCCCTTGTTATGTCCAAATAACTCAATTTTAGTTTCATCAGTCCACAGCACCTTATTCCAAAATGAAGCTGGCTCGTCCAAATGTGCTTTAGCATATCTCAAGCGACTCTGTTTGTGGTGTGTACGCAGAAAAGGCTTCTTCTGCATTACAGCATCATACAGCATCTCTTTGTGCAAAGTGCGCTGTATAGTTGAACGATGCACAGAGACACTATCTGCAGCAAGATCATGTTGTAGGTCTTTGGAGCAGGTCTGTGGGTTGACTATGAATGTTCTCACCATCCTTCGCTTCAGACCGGTGACAAAGTCTATTCCTATATGGGACCGGGGTCGCGTGGGAATTGACAGGGGTAGCAATTTCCCGGTAGGTTTCTGATTAGGTGATTTTTGAGCCGCGCAAACGTGACAAGCATTGACATATTCAATTATGTCGTGACCCATACTGGGCCACCAAAAGCGCTGGAGAACCATCCATTTGGTCTTTTTGATACCGGCGAGGGGGGCGAATTGGCTGTCTTGAGCCCAGCGAATGACCTCTCCTCTAACCAAATTGGCCAGACAACCCATATATATTTATTTATATTTTTTGTATTTCTTGTATTTAAAATGGCATAAACAAATTAAAATGTGTGAAATGTCAAGTGTTCCAATACTTTTGGACGGCACGGTATCCTAACCTTATGACGAGTGCAAAATGAGTGTGATATTATTACTGTTTTAAGAATGTTTAATTTTCACTGTTGCTGCACTGTGTCAAATCATAGTCACGTCATATATCATATTGATATGAAAATTTGCCCATATTGTACAGCCCTACTGTCAACTAGCTAAAAAGTTTGAATATTAATTTACATCCTCATTATTATTATTATTTGGTTAATGTGGAAGGCAGGAAATCCCGTGTTATCGTAAGTGACGTAATTTCCTTGTGAACAACATCTGATGGGGTGAATTATGTCCAAAACAGTCCTTCCAATAAATTTTTGTCCGATAATTTTTAGACCATTAATGTGGTAAACAAAGGTGAACAGATGTGTAGTTCTACCCTCTACAAACAGAGGAGAGCTGGTTCTAGAAGAAACCGCTCTATGCAGGCAAAGGACAACTGATCACCAAAAAAATAAAAAATTCTTTTAACCCCATACTGATACATGGCCAGTATGACCCAAGTCATACAGAGGCATACATTTTTAACTTATGGTTCAAATTTTAACCAAACTTATTTTGGTCAAGTTATTTAAATCAACGTCACTTCTGAAGTTTTATAAAGTGAAAATATCAGATATGCGTTTTAGTTTTAAAGTAATGTGCTAATTTTTAAGGTTTTGGTGTGGGCATGCTGTGCCCAGCAGTGCATTATGGGTAGGATAGGGTAATCTCAGTACAGTAATCTCAGTACGTTCACGACAGGAGAATGCATTTGATACACTCTGATCAGGACAACAGCATTAAACTCTAGTGCCTAAAATTCTCATGAATATATCCTCTGGGTCTTAAACGTCTCTGCAAACGTAGCAGACACAGATTATCTGGAATTTTGTTTTGGCAAGTTTTCAAGGTCTCTGCTGTCATCTACTGGCCAGTAGTGTTCATGGCAGTGCTCAGACTGAAGCTGGGCAGACACTGTACCAGAGAACCGCACAGTGTAAAAGTTCAGAGGGCCTGATGTCGGACTCGTGTTTCCAGAAGCAAAATGTAAGCAGAAGCTTTTTTTTCAAACTTAATTTATAAAAACTCTCGATGGGAAACAACAAAGTTTAAAAAAACAAAACAAACAAACAAACAAAAAAAACATTACAAGACAGGTCTGCGGTGTTTGCACAGGCACAAGAATATCAGATAGGTTTGACTTTCATCTGACCATACGATCGCCGATCAGGAGGTGGTCATGAGATGTTAAATGCAGCTCGTTACTCCATGTATACTAAATAATGCAGGACACGGGATTAACCTGAAACTCGGTGCGATCCAAAAAATTCTCACACGAATGAAAAATCAGCTGAAAAAGGGCCAAAACGCTCACTGGCACCAGCAGTTGGCAGTGTTATATTTATTTTGACACCGGTTATATCAACTTGGCTTTTTTTTTTGAAAATGCCTTTTTTTTTACAAATAAAAAATGGCATATTTTACAAAAGCACATTTATCTGTAAACACCAACACATTAACGTGTTGGTTTACATAGAATTAATCAACCAATCAGTGTAGTGGAGGCACATTTTACCCAGAATGCCATCTGTCTGTGTTTGTTACAAAACTTTAGAATTAGTGTGTTGTTCAACATTAAGATATATATCTTAACTTTGCACAAATGACAGAATTGACATTAATGGAGTTATTCTATCAGTATTCATTTTATTTATACACCAAACCATAAGTCAGCATTGCTTTATTTTCCAAGACCTCAGCCTGATGGCAGTACTGTGATTGGGTAGAGTTGAGTTTTCTGGCTCTTCGCAGTTGTGGCTGTGCTGGAAGCCATGTAGTAAACTGGAGCTTCCAGCAAGGGGCAGGATACTGAAAGTGTTGTGAAAGTGTAGGTACACGGACCCACAACAGGGGGCGCAAATGAACGGACAATGGAGGAAGTCAAATCACAAAGCTTTGCTGTTGTGAACACGCACAACAAACACAACAGATTACAATTATAGCAGTAAGCCGAATTCCAATGGTGTCGTGTGGGCAGGCTCGACGATAGGAGACGTCTGTCCGAGTCGAACCGGAACCACCCGATTTCCTCTGCCACCGAACCCCGGGAATACTGGAGCCGCCAAGTCCCGAACTCCCAGGTGGCCACTGCCTCCGCTCGTCGGATCCGGTACTGCTGGCAAGGAACAGAAACAGTCAGGTGTGGGTGCGGCCGCACCCAGCAACACACAGGGTGGAAACACCACCTCCACCTCTACTCAAAAACAGCACTGTAGGATTGGAATGTGAGTACTTATCCAACCACGTCCAATACGGTCTTCAGCTGACCTAAGCACAAGCAACAAAGTATTACTTCTCTGAATAACACAACTGGCTGAGTTCGTTACCTCCTTAGTAGAGCGATATCTCGGCAATGAGGTGGAGATGCCGTCCTGCTGATATACCTCCCTGGTGATTGATATCAGCTGTCTCAGGTGATGGGTGACAGCTGTCACCCTGGCTGCTCCTGTGAGGCGGCAGCGCCCTCCGATGTCTGGAGCCCGCACTCCAGGCAGGGCGCCCTCTGGTGGTGGTGGGCCAACAGTACCTCCTCTTCAGCGGCCCACACAACAGAAAGATAAAAGTGCTGATTCATTGTTTGGATCTGTTGTCGCTTTTGATGCTTCTAAAAGCGATCGCGGTGTTAAAATTCAAACTCAGCTTGTTAGTAGTTGCAACTATACTGGAATTTATTGGTTATCTGTAACTTCTGATACATTTTTGGATGGTTTATTGTTTTATCTTTATTGAAAATAACTTCTCAATTATCTGTTATCAAAGTTAATTTTTTGGTTATCTGTGCCCACCACTGCATCTGGGGTATATCCTTGACTCTGTTCCTGGTACCTGTTATCACATCAGAAATGTCTGTTTAATTGAAACAAAAAACACATGTAAGTATACAGCACGTAGTATGGTAAGGTTAGACGTTAGTTATGTGAAGTGTCTTGAGGTAACTTTGTTGTGATTTGGCACTATATAAATGAAAATTCTGATTCTGTTTTTTCTCTCTGTTTAAGGTGCAGCTCCATCTAGAGATGGGAACTGTATTCGTGTTGGTGATCCTCCTGTCCTGTGCGCCAATAGCATTTGTTGTATATTTGTCCGTGAATTGTTTTGTGAATTGTTATGTAATTTATGTTTGTAGCATGGCCCAAGCAGAAGGTCACCCCTTTGAGTCTGGTCTGCTTGAGGTTTCTTCCTCAGAGGGAGTTTTTCCTTACCACTGTTGCTCTGGGGGTCGGTAAGGTTACACCATACCTGTGTGAAGCACTTTGAGGCAACTCTGTTGTGATTTGGCGCTATATAAATGAAAATAAATTGAAATTGAAAATTGAAAATAAATTTAATTAAGTAGTGCAGCCTACTGAAACTTGGCATCAAAATATATTCATTTATGACCTTAACCTCCAGACTAGTTAACTTTTGGACTAGTGAACCTTTGGACTAGTGGGATGAGCTCTGAGTTCAGTTCATGGTGGCAACTCAAAGCAACAACACCCTAATGAGTTATAGAAATCACCCCTGTAGACCCCTTGTTATGAAGGGGGAACTATCTAGAAAGTACCAAAGTGATGTCATCACAGCCCCTCGACATCCGCCCAGCTAATTTTACATAAAGTGATGCCTAGGGTTAAAATGAATGCATTCAGAACTCTCTCTTATGAGCGACCTACTTTTTTAATGAGCCAAATCAAATACATCAAGGGGACAATCACAAATCAGGTCCTATGGAAACGTCATTTTTTTTCCAGGAGACTGAGGACGTTTGTGAGCTTGACGGCCTGTGCCGCTCTGAGGTTCATGCCAAAAGTGACAGAAGTAGAACTGTGTGAACGGTGTTTGCCTGCGGTGTGACTGACATACATAGTTCTTTATACATATTTATGATATGGTGATAAAACCGACCACTCTATTACAAACCTGCTGTCCTTTCAGTGTGTAATGTACAGGATGCTGTGTGAACAGCTGTAGTGTCTGGAACCACGCAGGAGTGAACTAAGTTAATATTCTATCACCAAACTAACGATTGATGCTGTAAATAAGTGTATGTGTATATATAAATTACTCACCTTCTTTGTTTAATTCATCACCAGTATTAATGAGGATGGAAAAAGTCCCCACACTGTGCTGGGTTTGGACGTCAAAGCACAAAATGGTGACCTGGAAAAGTGAGAGTAGATCCACTGTTATGGATATGTGATGTCACTCTTTGGTACTCTGTAGAGACCAAAACCTTTTTGTGGTACCAGGCTGTTCATTTCTCCTCTAATGTTGTCCATTTTTAACATGGACTTCTATGAGAATCTGCTCGCTGTTAGAGCCAGCCTCAAGCATTCTGCGATGTTTTCTTCTTCCGGGTGTACCTCATTTTGGATAGCTGGAGCTTGCAGTTCATGTGCAATCCAGAGTAAAAGGTTTGTCTGTTCAGTGACCTAAAGAAGCAGTGTACTCATGTTTTTTTGCCTGGTACAATGACATTAATTAGCTCCTTAGCTTCTGCTGCCTAACACAATATTTGCATATTAAATACAGTTGTTCTCAAAAGTTTACATACCCTGGCAGAATTTCGTGTTTTTTTTTTTTTTTGGGCCATTTTTCAGAGAATATGAATAACACAAAAACCTTTTTTTTTTTTCACTCATGGTTAGTGGTTGGGTGAAGCCATTTATTGTCAAACAACTGTTTCCTCTTTTTAAATCACAATGACAACAAACTAACCAAATGACCCTGATCAAATGTTTACATCCCTGTGTTCTTCAAACCGTCTGTTGACCCCTTTAACATCAATGACAGCTTGGACTCTTGTGGTCGTTGTGGACGAGGCTCTCTGATGGTGAAGCTGCCACTGAATAACTTCATAACCTAGAAGTGTGCACTCTAATTGTATGTAATCCTCCCAGTTGGAGCTGGATATTAAGGTGTCCTGTTTCGACTGAAGAGCGTGCACGTGTGGTAGTTGTGGAGTATCTGGATGTATGAAAGAGATGACAAAACAAAACTGGTGACCAGGTGTGACATTGCTGCAGGGCGTGTCTGTGCTGACATGTTGTCCCTGTGGCCCCGCGGGCTCTGACACCGCGGTCCGGAGACAGGCCGCCACCATCACACCACTCAGTGCCACCTCTGAAACCTCTCCATCCCTGACAGGCCACTGATGAGGTTGTCTGTCCTGGCCGGACGCTGTCTTTTTCAAATCTGCGCGAGTGTATGTGAACCGGGTTTGACAGAATGAGGTCAACTGAAAGGAAGCTGCTGCTCGTTATGTTTGTCTGTGCCTCGTTTTCTGACTGTGCATGTTAACAGTTCTTCTGTCTTTTGGTTTGATGATGCTGCAGAGACCTGGCTCCGAGAGACATCTCTGGGACCTCAGACCCCTTTGCCAGAGTTATTTTCAACAACCACAGTGCAGAGACATCGGTGAGCTCTACGTGTTCGTATGTCCAGCATGCTTTTGCCTTAATGATGCCTGACACTCATGATACGATGAATAATTTTATTTACAATAAAAGGTGCAAATGTTCCTGTACACAAGCTGATTTTTGTAAAGGAATAACGTGGGCTTTGAACGTGAGCTTCTCGGTCACACTGGGAGTGCACACGGATTGTTGACAAAGTGAATCTGCTGCAAATCATCTATCTGCAAACCATTCATGAAAATTTATGCAAACTGTGAATATCTGTGAACTGTTAATTTACTGCAAACCGCGAATAAAATATCCCACAAAACGGGAATGCAGGTCTCGCAAAATGTAAGCTGCATAACATGAATGAACATGAATATCGTTCATGATATATATTTTCTTTAAGTTTAAGTAGTTTACTGATTTCAGTTTACGGATCAGTTACTTCAGGAAATCTTGTTTGCAAACCCTATTTCTGCAAAAATATGTGTATGTGTGTGTGTATGTATATATATATATATATATATATATATATATATATATATATATACACTCAACAAAAATATAAATGCAACACTTTTGGTTTTGCTCCCATTTTGTATGAGATAAACTCAAAGATCTAAAACTTTTTCCACATACACAATATCACCATTTCCCTCAAATATTGTTCACAAACCAGTCTAAATCTGTGATAGTGAGCACTTCTCCTTTGCTGAGATAATCCATCCCACCTCACAGGTGTGCCATATCAAGATGCTGATTAGACACCATGATTAGTGCACAGGTGTGCCTTAGACTGCCCACAATAAAAGACCACTCTGAAAGGTGCAGTTTTATCACACAGCACAATGCCACAGATGTCGCAAGATTTGAGGGAGCGTGCAATTGGCATGCTGACAGCAGGAATGTCAACCAGAGCTGTTGCTCGTGTATTGAATGTTCATGTCTCTACCATAAGCCGTCTCCAAAGGCGTTTCAGAGAATTTGGCAGTGCATCCAACCAGCCTCACAACCGCAGACCACGTGTAACCACACCAGCCCAGGACCTCCACATCCAGCATGTTCACCTCCAAGATCGTCTGAGACCAGCCACTCGGACAGCTGCTGGAACAATCGGTTTGCATAACCAAAGAATTTCTGCACAAACTGTCAGAAACCGTCTCAGGGAAGCTCATCTGCATGCTCGTCTTCCTCATCGGGGTCTCGACCTGACTCCAGTTTGTCGTCGTAACTGACTTGAGTGGGAAAATGCTCACATTCGCTGGCATTTGGCACTTTGGAGAGATGTTCTCTTCACGGATGATGCGAAGGAGATGTGTTGCACTGCATGAGGCAAATGGTGGTCACACCAGATACTGACTGGTATCCCCCCCCAATAAAACAAAACTGCACCTTTCAGAGTGGCCTTTTATTGTGGGCAGTCTAAGGCACACCTGTGCACTAATCATGGTGTCTAATCAGCATCTTGATATGGCACACCTGTGAGGTGGGATGGATTATCTCAGCAAAGGAGAAGTGCTCACTATCACAGATTTAGACTGGTTTGTGAACAATATTTGAGGGAAATGGTGATATTGTGTATGTGGAAAAGGTTTTAGATCTTTGAGTTCATCTCATACAAAATGGGAGCAAAACCAAAAGTGTTGCGTTTATATTTTTGTTGAGTATATATATATATATATATATATATATACACATATATATATATATATATATATATATATATATATATATATATATATATATATATATATATACAATATATATATATATATATATATATATATATATATATATATATATATATATATATTATGGGGGGGGAGGGTCAGCCCTGAGCAGGTTCTTGCTCCTGGCATCATTCGGCCCCGCTGGGTGTGGCCCGCTCCGGGGACAGTGGCAGGTGGGACGTTTGACCGGGACAGTGCACCTGTCATACGGTGACACAGATGTCCTAAGGTGAGCACGGAGAGGACAGAAACCTCCCATGGAGCAGAAGGGCAAAAGCTGACTTGATCTCAATTTTCAGTATGAATACAGACCGTGAAGGTGGGGCCTCACGTTCCTTCTGACATTTTGGTTTTTCAGCAGGAGGTGTCGGAAAAGTTACCTCAGGGAGAACTGTCTTTTGGTGGCCAAGCGATCATAGCGACGTCACTTTTTGATCCTTAGATGTCGACTCTTCCCATGGGTAGCACTAGGGGGTGCTAGAGTTCCCCGTGGATTTGTCATAGCACCCCCAAGAAAATAATTCCTAATTTATTATTTTAATTTCATCCAATGTTTTTAAGGCCTTGTCCACACTGAAACTAAACTTATGATATACAGTCTTTTTCTTTGTCATTTTCAAAAAGTGTTCCATTCAAGAAATATCTCCATTCTCACAGATCCAGTAAAACCGCGTTAAAATGCTGTAGTACATATGTAGTGGCAAAAGGCTGACCCTATTCGAAAGGCAGCCGTTTCCATAACTCTCATTTAATGCAGTATGTTTGTTTATACAAGTAGTTCCAAGTTTTGCCACCAGAGTCTTGCCGTGCGAATAGCCAAATGAGAGTTATGGACACGGCAGCCATGCGAATAGCCACTTCCAACAACAAAAGCTAAAACTTTAGAAGTCGGCTCATTTTTCTTTCTTTTAATCTGACCTGTTACGAGGATTCTTCATCACAGATGAAAACTTCTCGACATGACACCCTTGTTTTGGAAGATGACATCTGGAAATGCATTCATTCGTTATGACAGAAGTTACTTGTTAAGCATTTTTTAAGGGGTTTTTTTTTTTTTGGAAGAGTTTTTAAAGAAGCCCCTCAGTGTTTGTCTGCTCTGGGTGGGTTTCGCAGCTGGAGGATGCCAGCACTTTGTCCCACCACCAAGAAGAAGAAAAAATATATATAATATGCTAAATTACACTGTTATATTACACTGTGAACTACATGTTACAGAGGCAGGGCAATAACATCATCCTTTCACTTTTCCACAGTAAGACACTTCTGGCATTTTCAGATTCATGTGATTAGATAAATATTTCACTCATAAAAGAAAATAAACATTCATCAACAGAACTGATTGTTTTACACAAGATGAGTGTAATGTGGCTTTCAATGACATCACATTCAACAATGTCATGATAATAATAATAAATGTAATTTATAATGCACCTTTCATGAATAAAAATCTTAAAGTGCTACAGGGAAAAAATAAAACCAAAAAAATAAGAGAATAAAAAAAATAAAATCTTAAGATAAAAACTGTCACCAGAATATAATAAATCCAAAATAAAATAATAAAGTAGAATAAAAAGACTAAGATGCAACAGATTCAAATTATTGAGACTGGTGATAGGCCTGTCAGGTATGTCTTGAGGTTTTTAAAAAAGCTTTCACAGTTTTTGGAGCCCTCTGGTGGTCAGGGAGGGAGTTCCAAATATGAGGGGCAGCTAAACAGAAGGCCCTGTCTCCCACGGTGTGAAATGTGGTGTGATTGGGATGAAGATTAGTGTTGTATGAACAGAGGGAACAGGAGGATGTGTGGGGAGTGAGGAGGTCTTTGAGGTGTGTGGGGGCATTGCCATGGATGCGTTGGTGGGTGATTAGAGCAATCTTAAAATGTATTCTGTAGGTGATGGGGAGCCAGTGAAGGTTAATTGAAGCCTTTGAAGGTTTTTTTCAGAGATCCCAAAGAGCAGGGAGTTACAGTAGTCAAGGCTAGAGGAGACAAAGGCATGGGCGAGTTTTTCCAGCATCAATGATGACGCCGTACTGCAGTGAGTGTAGTTTCAAGTTGCTGAAATGTTTCAGTTTTTGCTACCCAAATATCTATGAGTGGAATTGTAAAGAAGTGAAATCTGTGTCGCCTAAAGAACTACCTGAGGAACAGCAGTAGGCACAGACAAACCAGTGACTCTGTGTCACTCCTGGCATTTACCCCTTAGAGAACACGGCCTCTGGACAGGAACCAAATCATTGATGATTTTACTCTTAACCACAACAACAGGTGCATTGTGCTGTTATGAGGACATCAATGGTAGGTGAAAGATTTTTTTCTCTGCCTGCCCTTAGCATTTTTTTCCTCAGGCTGTCGGCTACATGTGGAGGTCTGTGGATATGATATTGAACAGTAGCCTAGGTTTGTCTGTGATTTTGATCATTCTGCATGTCATTATTGACTGTTGCAGATCAGAAAATGGCTATGTGTATACGTACAGTAGTGTTCAGAATAATAGTACTGCTATGTGACTAAAAAGATTAATCCAGGTTTTGATTATATTTCTTATTGTTTCATGGGAAACAAGGTACCAGTAGATTTAGTAGATTCTCACAAATCCAACAAGATCAAGCATTCATGATATGCACACTCTTAAGGCTATGAAATCGGGCTATTAGTAAAAAAAAGTAGAAAAGGGGGTGTTCATAATAATAGTTGTAACAGTCTCTTATAAATTCACGTTAGTCTGTCATTTATATTTTATCATTACGCCATCTAGTGGACAAATAAGTAACCGGAACAAATATTTATGTAAGATTCCACCCGACCCAATTAGTTGGCGCACGCGGCTCACAGCGCTCTGCCGCAGATGTGTTTTGTACATCTCCGGTAATAATGTTAAAATTTGTGTGAAATAATCATTAAATATAAACAGATTTTTTATTGCTTGTAATCTTTATTTGTTCAGCTATAAAGAGAGAGAATTTGGAGCCATATGAAGGAATTTAGCCCCTCATGGGTAGCTCACGAGGTTTGTCTACTTTTATTTAAGTTTTTAGTCATGTCGTGTCTTAAATGTATGTTAATGTTGTTTTATTTGTATTTTCTTTTGTGAGAAGTTCTCACGGGTTGTCAAAGGAGAATAAACTCTGTTATAACTACCTCGTGCTAATGCTACATCCATTGAGGGTGCTACAGTGAGAACTCTTC
Organism: Thalassophryne amazonica; assembly: GCF_902500255.1. Lineage (NCBI taxonomy): Eukaryota > Metazoa > Chordata > Actinopteri > Batrachoidiformes > Batrachoididae > Thalassophryne > Thalassophryne amazonica. Next base: position 8,681,042 of record NC_047107.1, on the reverse strand, counting down.
TGCTCCGCATGGGTAGACGAGACGGTGCCAGCACCAGGGTCGAGAGGGACGACAGCGCCTCCATTAACCACGGCCATATGCACAACAAGACGCTACAGTGGCGGGAAATCCAGGTTTTCCCCAGTGAATGCTAATAAAGGGCATTTCATCAAGATATTTTGATAAGCACATAAGAGAAGTTAAACGTGTGATAAGAATTAAGAATATTACGATATTTTTCATTTTTTATTTTGATCAAAGGACTGAGATTAATGTATTTTATTTTGTGCTCAAGTTGAAGTGATTTTCTACCAGGTTAACATTTATTTTGAGCAAAGTAATCTGTATTTTATTTCAAGGTCATGATTCTCAGTAACAGTAATTACGAGGTGACGTATTACTGGTTTGTTCAAGAAATGTAATCGCTGCTAAGCATACAGAGATTTAAGTTAAACTTTAAATCTTCTGAAACAAGACATTTTACTGTGATATTAAGTTAAAGGTGCAGCGTTAATCAAAACAATATTTAGTTGAATACTAAACAAAGGACAAAATACTTACTTGAAACTAAATTATTACTTTCAAATTTCCTAAATTTAAGTTAACTAAATAACTAAAACTAAACTATGGCAGAATTTGAAGTTTTCCCCGAAGTGGATGAAGATTGTAATGAGACACTCAAGATGAAGGAGCAAACCCCAGAAGCGGAATGCAATGGAGATGATATCCCTTCTACCTCACAAGATGCACGAAGAAGCCAAAGAGTCTGCACGTTTACGGAAAAGGGGCAAGAGCTGCACGATGATCAGGTAAATAAGGCCACACATCGTTTCAGCATGTGCTACGAGAAGTGGAAGGCTGTCACTAAAGAGGCTAAAAGGGCTATGGCTGGTCAATGCTCAACAAGTCTTCTGCATGAATATGTCACTAAGGTAACAAGTGCTGCAAACACTGTCTTTACTGCATATGATGATGTAAGACGCATTTCCTCTCCTGACAATGACACAAGGCGCAGGATGGACACATGTGAAGCAGTAACAAGAACTATGACTCAAGCAGAAGAAAGGTCCCAAAAACAGGAAAATTAGAAGGTAAGGGAGAAGAGGAAGCTTGGAAAGGTGCAGAATCACTGTTTAAGTCTGTTGCATCATCAAAGAGGAGTGAAAGGTCCTCATGTTTGAAGTCACTTTCCTGTCATTCAAGCAGGAACTCTAGCAGAAGACAAGAAGCAGCTGCTGAAGTTGCTGCAAATGAAGCTGCCCTGAAGGTTCTTGAACAAGAAAATAAAATGAAGGAAATTGAAAGACAAGAAGCGGAGATTGCGCAGAAACAAAGAGCTGGTAGCAAAGCGCAGAGAAGTAGAGCGGCTGGAGACAAAGGTGCTTGAAGCTGCCAAAGCAAGACAGCAAGTGTATGAACAAAGTGAATGTTCAGATGAAGAAATACATGACCTACTTCACCAGCACATCTCTGACAAGGAAAATGAAGTTAAATTTACAAATTATGATTTACCCCCCAGGTCGTACTTTGCACCTACAAATGTGAATCCTACACAGGAAGTCAATCAATCAATCAATCAACTTTTTTTTATATAGCGCCAGATCACAACAGACAGTTGCCCCAAGGCGCTCTATATTGTAAGGCAAGGCCATACAATAATTATGAAAAACCCCAACGGTCAAAACGACCCCCTGTGAGCAAGCACTTGGCTACAGTGGGAAGGAAAAACTCCCCTTTAACAGGAAGAAACCTCCAGCAGAACCAAGCTCAGGGAGGGGCAGTCTTCTGCTGAGACTGGTTGGGGCTGAGGGAGAGAACCAGGAAAAAGACATGCTGTGGAGGGGAGCAGAGATCGATCACTAATGATTAAATGCAGAGTGATGCATACAAAGCAAAAAGAGAAAGAAACAGTGCATCATGGGAACCCCCCCACAGTCTGCGTCTAAAGCAGCATAACCAAGGGATGGTCCAGGGTCACCTGATCCAGCCCTAACTATAAGCCTTAGCAAAAAGGAAAGTTTTAAGCCTAATCTTAAAAGTAGAGAGGGTATCTGTCTCCCTGATCTGAATTGGGAGCTGGTTCCACAGGAGAGGAGCCTGAAAGCTGAAGGCTCTGCCTCCCATTCTACTCTTGCAAACCCTAGGAACTACGAGTAAGCCTGCAGTCTGAGAGCGAAGCGCTCTAATGGGGTAATATGGTACTACGAGGTCCCTAAGATAAGATGGGACCTGATTATTCAAAACCTTATAAGTAAGAAGAAGAATTTTAAATTCTATTCTAGAATTAACAGGAAGCCAATGAAGAGAGGCCAACACGGGTGAGATATGCTCTCTCCTGCTAGTCCCCGTCAGTACTCTAGCTGCAGCATTTTGAATTAACTGAAGGCTTTTTAGGGAACTTTTAGGACAACCTGATAATAATGAATTACAATAGTCCAGCCTAGAGGAAACAAATGCATGAATTAGTTTTTCAGCATCACTCTGAGACAAGACCTTTCTGATTTTAGAGATATTGCGTAAATGCAAAAAGGCAGTCCTACATATTTGTTTAATATGCGCTTTGAATGACATATCCTGATCAAAAATGACTCCAAGATTTCTCACAGTATTACTAGAGGTCAGGGTAATGCCATCCAGAGTAAGGATCTGGTTAGACACCATGTTTCTAAGATTTGTGGGGCCAAGTACAATAACTTCAGTTTTATCTGAGTTTAAAAGCAGGAAATTAGAGGTCATCCATGTCTTCATGTCTGTAAGACAATCCTGCAGTTTAGCTAATTGGTGTGTGTCCTCTGGCTTCATGGATAGATAAAGCTGGGTATCATCTGCGTAACAATGAAAACTTAAGCAATACCGTCTAATAATACTGCCTAAGGGAAGCATGTATAAAGTGAATAAAATTGGTCCTAGCACAGAACCTTGTGGAACTCCATAATTAACTTTAGTCTGTGAAGAAGATTCCCCATTTACATGAACAAACTGTAATCTATTAGACAAATATGATTCAAACCACCGCAGCGCAGTGCCTTTAATACCTATGACATGCTCTAATCTCTGTAATAAAATTTTATGGTCAATAGTATCAAAAGCAGCACTGAGGTCCAACAGAACAAGCACAGAGATGAGTCCACTGTCCGAAGCCATAAGAAGATTGGAGATTGGCCTATAATTAGCTAAGATAGCTGGGTCAAGTGATGGCTTTTTAAGTAATGGTTTAATTACTGCCACCTTAAAAGCCTGTGGTACATAGCCAACTAACAAAGATAGATTGATCATATTTAAGATTGAAGCATTAAATAATGGTAGGGCTTCCTTGAGCAGCCTGGCAGGAATGGGGTCTAATAAACATGTTGATGGTTTGGATGAAGTAACTAATGAAAATAACTCAGACAGAACAATCGGAGAGAAAGAGTCTAACCAAATACCGGCATCACTGAGAGCAGCCAAAGATAACGATACATCTTTGGGATGGTTATGAGTAATTTTTTCTCTAATAGTCAAAATTTTGTTAGCAAAGAAAGTCATGAAGTCATTACTAGTTAAAGATAATGGAATACTCAGCTCAATAGAGCTCTGACTCTTTGTCAGCCTGGCTACAGTGCTGAAAAGAAACCTGGGGTTGTTCTTATTTTCTTCAATTCGTGATGAGTAAAAAGATGTCCTAGCTTTACGGAGGGCTTTTTTATAGAGCAACAAACTCTTTTTCCAGGCTAAGTGAAGATCTTCTAAATGAGTGAGACGCCATTTCCTCTCCAACTTACGGGTTATCTGCTTTAAGCTACGAGTTTGTGAGTTATACCACGGAGTCAGACACTTCTGATTTAAAGCTCTCTTTTTCAGAGGAGCTACAGCATCCAAAGTTGTCTTCAATGAGGATGTAAAACTATTGACGAGATACTCTAACTCCCTTACAGAGTTTAGGTAGCTACTCTGCTCTGTGTTGGTATATGACATTAGAGAACATAAAGAAGGAATCATGTCCTTAAACCTAGTTACAGCGCTTTCTGAAAGACATCTAGTGTAATGAAACTTATTCCCCACTGCAGGGTAGTCCATCAGGGTAAATGTAAATGTTATTAAGAAGTGATCAGACAGAAGGGAGTTTTCAGGGAATACTGTTAAGTCTTCTGTTTCCATACCATAAGTCAGAACAAGATCTAAGATATGATTAAAGTGGTGGGGGTGGACTCATTTACTTTTTGAGCAAAGCCAATAGAGTCTAATAATAGATTAAATGCAGTGTTGAGGCTGTCATTCTCAGCATCTGTGTGGATGTTAAAATCGCCCACTATAATTATCTTATCTGAGCTAAGCACTAAGTCAGACAAAAGGTCTGAAAATTCACAGAGAAACTCACAGTAACGACCAGGTGGACGATAGATAATAATAAATAAAACTGGTTTTTGGGACTTCCAATTTGGATGGACAAGACTAAGAGACAAGCCTTCAAATGAATTAAAGCTCTGTCTAGGTTTTTGATTAATTAATAAGCTGGAATGGAAGATTGCTGCTAATCCTCCGCCCCGGCCCGTGCTACGAGCATTCTGACAGTTAGTGTGACTCGGGGGTGTTGACTCATTTAAACTAACATATTCATCCTGCTGTAACCAGGTTTCTGTTAGGCAGAATAAATCAATACGTTGATCAGTTATTATATCATTTACCAACAGGGACTTAGAAGAGAGAGACCTAATGTTTAATAGACCACATTTAACTGTTTTAGTCTGTGGTACAGTTGAAGGTGCTATATTATTTTTTCTTTTGAATTTTTATGCTTAAATAGATTTTTGCTGGTTATTGGTGGTCTGGGAGCAGGCACCGTCCCTACAGGGATGGGGTAATGAGGGGATGGCAGGGGGAGAGAAGCTGCAGAGAGGTGTATAAGACTACAACTCTGCCTCCTGGTCCCAACGCTGGACAGTCACAGTTTGGAGGATCCAAGAAAATTGGCCAGATTTCTAGAAATGAGAGCTGCTCCATCCAAAGTGGGATGGATGCCGTCTCTCCTAACAAGACCAGGTTTTCCCCAGAAGCTTTGCCAATTATCTATGAAGCCCACCTCATTTTTTGTACACCACTCAGACAGCCAGCAATTCAAGGAGAACATGCGGCTAAACATGTCACTCCCGGTCCGATTGGGGAGGGGCCCAGAGAAAACAACAGAGTCCGACATTGTTTTTGCAAAGTTACACACCGATTTAATGTTAATTTTAGTGACCTCCGATTGGCGTAACCGAGTGTCATTACTGCCGACGTGAATTACAATCTTACCAAATTTACGCTTAGCCTTAGCCAGCAATTTCAAATTTCCTTCAATGTCGCCTGCTCTGGCCCCCGGAAGACAATTGACAATGGTTGCTGGTGTCGCTAACTTCACATTTCTCAAAACAGAGTCGCCAATAACCAGAGTTTGATCCTCGGCGAGTGTATCGTCGAGTGGGGAAAAACGGTTAGAGATGTGAACGGGTTGACGGTGTACACGGGGCTTCTGTTTAGGGCTACGCTTCCTCCTCACAGTCACCCAGTCAGCCTGCTTTCCCAACTGCTCGGGATCTGCCAGGGGGGAACTAACGGCGGCTAAGCTACCTTGGTCCGCACCGACTACAGGGGCCTGGCTAATTGTAGAATTTTCCACGGTGCGGAGCCGAGTCTCCAATTCGCCCAGCCTGGCCTCCAAAGCTACGAATAAGCTCCACTTATTACAAGTACCGTTACTACTAAAGGAGGCCGAGGAATAACTAAACATTTCACACCCAGAGCAGAAAAGTACGGGAGAGACAGGAGAAGCCGCCATGCTAAATCGGCTAAGCGCTAGTAGCTACGCTAACCTAGCGGATTCCTAAAAACATGCAAAGTGAATAATGTGTAAATAATTTAGAGGTGATTCAGCAGAAGGAGTGCTTTAGTTAAGGCACCAGACAGACCATAAAGCAGCACAGGTAACGCACGGCAACAGCGCCAAAAAACAAAATAAAATAAAAATCCACCAGACAGGCCGTGGAGCAGCACAGGTAACGCAGGGCAAGAGTGCTAAAAAATAAAATAAAATAAAAATCCACCAGACAGGCTGTGGAGCAGCACAGGTGACGCACGGCAACAGTGCTAAAAAATAAAATAAAATAAAAATCCACCAGACAGGCCGTGGAGCAGCACAGGTAACGCAGGGCAAGAGTGCTAAAAAATAAAATAAAATAAAAATCCACCAGACAGGCCGTGGAGCAGCACAGGTAACGCACGGCAGCAGTGCTAGAAAATAAAATAAAAATCCACCAGACAGGCCATGAAGCAACACAGGTAACGCAGGGCAAGAGTGCTAAAAAATAAAATAAAATAAAAATCCACCAGACAGGCTGTGGAGCAGCACAGGTGACGCACGGCAACAGTGCTAAAAAACAAAATAAAATCCACCAGACAGGCCATGGAACAGCACAGGTAACACACGGCAACAGTGCTAAAAAATAAAATAAAAATCCACCAGACAGGCCATGGAACAGCACAGGTAACGCACGACAACGGTGCTAAAGAAAAAATAAAATAAAATAAAAATCCACCAGACACGCTGTGGAGCAGCACAGGTAACGCACGGCAATAGTGCTAAAAAATAAAATAAAAATCCACCAGACAGGCCATGGAACAGCACAGGTAACGCACGACAACGGTGCTAAAATAAAATAAAAATCCACCAGACACGCTGTGGAGCAGCACAGGTAACGCACGACAACAGTGCTAAAAAATAAAATAAAAACGAAAGCGTTAGCAAGCTAGTTAGCTTGCAAACGCTAACGAAAGTTAGCTGATAAAAGTGCTCCGTCGCGACGTTTCGACCGTTAGAGGTCTTCTTTAGGCGTTGGAGCACGGTGAAAAAGTAAAAAAAGTAAAAAAGTCTTGAAAAAGACTGTTAGTTCAAAGTCCAAAGCAGCAGGTAGCAGTCTCTGTGTAAACAGTCCCAACAGAGAGCCAAAATTCTGATGCAACGTCATGAAGTGAACACAACAGAGCTGGTTAAAGCCTTTGCAGAGTCTCTCAGTGCAAGTCGTCTCCCAATCCCAGAGCCAACAATATTCAGTGGCGACCCACTCAGGTACAATGACTGGAAGATCTCCTTTCAGACTTTGATTGACAGGAAAGGTATACCAGCTGAAGAAAAAACTTACTACCTGCGAAAGTACGTGAGTGGACCTACCAGGAAGGCCATAGAAAGCTACTTTCTGCTTGGCACAGAGTCAGCCTACTATGCAGCATGGTCAGTACTAGAAGAGAGATATGGCAATCAATTTCTCATAGCGAAAGCATTCAGAGACAAACTTGACGCATGGCCAAAGATCAGTTCTAAAGGCAGTGTGGAACTTCAAGAATACTCTGACTTTCTTTGCAGCTGTAATGCCGCCATGTCACAAATCAAAGGTCTCCAGGTGCTCAATGACTGCAATGAAAACCAAAAAATGCTGGCAAAACTTCCTGACTGGCTTACATCAAGGTGGAACAGAAAGGTTACGTAACTGCAAGAACAGAGTTACATATTTCCAAGTTTCAGCCATTTTGTGGAATTCATCTCACATGAAGCCAAAATTGCATGCAATCCCATAACATCTCTCTATACTGTGAAACCAAATGAAAGTGACCGGTCAAAGATGCCAAGGAACAGAAGCCATGGAGCAAAGGTTATGGCAGTTAACTCCAATGAAAGGTCCACAAACCCAAGTTGTATTTACTGTGAGAAAGCAGGTCACAGTCTACATAGGTGTTTCAAGTTCATGAATGAAAACATTGGAGAAAGACTGAAATTCATTCAAGAGAAGTTGTGCTTTGGCTGCCTAAAGTCTGGCCATCGCTCCAAGGATTGCGACAACAGAGAAACCTGTGACACGTGCAAAAAGAAACATCCAACATGTCTTCATGACACCCGCACTAAAGAAGAAAGAACTCAGACAAAGAGCAATCAAGCAAAGAGCAGTGACAAGATAAAACAGAAGAAATCAGATTCAAATCAAGACACTAATGTCACACAGGCTACGAATGAAGCAACTTCTAACAGACTAATACAGAACTACAAGGACACTCACACATCCTCAATACTTCCAGTGTGGGTTTCATCTGACAATGAGCCAGAGCGTGAAATTCTTGTGTACGCTCTCCTTGATACACAAAGCGACACAACATTCATCTTGGAAGAAACCGCTAAAGCCCTGCACGCTACAAGTGAACCAGTTCAACTAAAGCTTACAACAATGTCCTCAAGAAACACAGTTGTGTCATGTCTCAAGCTCTCAGTTTTACAAGTGAGAGGATTCTACTCAAACAAGATCATTTCATTACCAGTAACATATGCAAGAGACTTCATTCCGGCAAATCGAGATCATATTCCAACTCCAGGAACTGCCAAAGCATGGCCTCACCTCGAACACTTCGCAGATGAAATCGCTCCACTCCAAAGTTGTGATGTTGGTCTTCTAATCGGCTACAATTGCCCTCAAGCACTCGTTCCCCATCAGGTTGTGTCTGGCAAAGAAAATCAGCCATTTGCACAAAGAACTGATCTGGGTTGGAGTATCATAGGTTTTGGCAATCCATGTCTTGATTATAGTGATGTTTTCGGAGTGAGCCACCAAGTCATCGTAAAACAAGTGCTACCAAGTGTTCAGTCAACTTCAAACCTCAGCAGTGAAGTGCATTATGTGTACAGATCTCAAATAAGGGAAATGGTGTCACCTGCTGACGTGATCAAAATGTTGGAGTCCGATTTTGTGGAAAGAGCTTCTGAAGATGTTAAGATCTCCCAAGAAGATCTCAGATTTCTCACAAAGATGAAAGAAGGCATCAGGCTCAGTGATGACGGACATTTTGAGATGCCTCTTCCATTCAAGAGCGATAAGCCCAACCTGCCGAACAATAAGGCATGTGCCATTCCTAGGCTCAAATGTTTAGAGAGAAAGCTGAGAAGGAGCAACCAGTACTGTCTGGACTATAAGAAGTTCATGGAAGAAATTATAGCTCATGGTGATGCTGAGAAAGTTCCTGAGCAAGACATCGACAAGACCCCGGCATGATACATCCCACACCATGGGGTGTACCATCCGCAAAAACCTGGCAAGATTCGCGTTGTCTTTGACGGCTCCGCCAAGTTTCAAGGAACGTCCATCAATGACCATCTCCTGAACGGCCCAGAGCTTACAAACACCTTGCTCAGAGTCCTGTGTCGTTTCCGCAGAGGCCCGGTGGCTATAATGTGTGATATTGAGCGCATGTTCCACCAGTTTCGTGTTTGTGCCCCTGATCAAGACTACCTCAGGTTTTTATGGTGGGAGAATGGCAATCTAGATACTCCATGCGTCATCTACAGAATGAAGGTACATCTTTTTGGTGCCACTTCCTCCCCAGGTTGCGCTAATTACGGCCTTAAGCACCTGGCCACTGAAGGAGAAGGACGCTTCAGTGAGGAAACACTCAAGTTCATCAAAACAAACTTCTATGTCAATGATGGATTAGCAAGTGTAGATACTGAAAGTCAAGCAATACAACTCTTTAAGGAGGCACGTGAACTCTGCAGTACCGGTAACCTTCGGTTACACAAGTTTATCTCAAACAGCACAAAGGTCCTCGCATCACTTCCAGAAGAAGAATGTGCTGCAGTTGCCAAAGATTTGGACATGGCATTAAGCGACGTACACATGGAGAGAGCACTTGGCGTGCAATGGAGTGTGATATCGGACCAGTTCCACTTCAGAGTGACTGTTAAGAAGAATCCACTCACTCGAAGAGGAGTTTTGTCTACCGTTGTCTCAGTGTTTGATCCGCTTGGATTTGTGTCACCCTTCATTTTGTTAGGAAAGCAGATCTTGCAACAGATGTGTCATGATAAGCTCAGCTGGGATGATACCTTACCAGACAATCTTTGACGTCAGTGGGAATCTTGGCTGCTTGACCTCAAGAACCTAGCAAATGTAAAGATTCAAAGATGTTACACTCCAACTAACTTCAAGGCACACCACTTTGAACTGCACCATTTCTCGGATGCAAGTGTGTCTGGATATGGCATGTGTACCTACCTCAGAGCAGTTAGTACATCTGGAGAAGTCCACTGTTCTCTGGTAATGGGAAGATCAAGAGTTTCCACCATCTAAAGTCACAACCATTCCACGACTTGAGTTGTCAGCTGCTGTAGTGGCTGTTCGCACTGGTGAAATGCTGAAGAAACAACTAGAAGTTGAACTCACGCAAGAAATCTACTGGACTGACTCAAAGTTGTCCTCGGATACATTGGGAATGAAGCTAGGAGTGTTGTGAAAGTGTCGTGACACGGACCCACAACAGGGGGCGTTAATGAACGGACAATGGATAAGCCAAAAAGTAACAATTTAATGTTGTGAATCACACAACGATGTACAGACAATAACAATACAGTGACTGTCAATCATACACCAGGTGACGTGTGGGCAGGCTCGACGATAGAAGACGCCTGGCAAGAGGAAAGCCGGATCCACACAGGTTCCACCGCCAACAGAGCTGAAGAACACCGGAGCCGCCAAGCCCTGCGCCCCAGGTGGCCGCTGTCTTCAGCAGTCAGACAAGGTACTGCTGGCAGAGAACAGAGACAGTCCAGATGAGTGTGAGGTCGCACACTCAGTAATCCCACAGTCTGTATTCAGTAAAGGAGGGAGAACCTCCACCTCCAATCACACACTCGTGCAGCTCCTGAGATAACCACTTATCTGGGTGGGGTGTGAGGCGAAGCCGTCGCAGTCCACACCAAACGCCAACTCCACAGACAGGGTATCCGTCCCAGGAAAATGGCTGCAAAATGAGATCAGACTAATACTCGAATTTTAGTCAGCAGAGAAAATTACCTGATTGGTAGTTGATTTCTCGGCGGGGAGGTGGAGTTGCAGTCCGGCCTTTATGGTGGTGGTGATGAGTAGTGGATGAGTGACAGCTGGTACGGATGATGAGTGACAGCTGTCACTCCTGGTCGCTCCGACGCCCTCTCGTGCTTGAAGCCAGCACTTCAAGCAGGGCGCCATCTTGTGGTGGTGGGCCAGCAGTACCTCTTCTTCAGCGGCCCACACAACAAGGAGGTTCCATGTGTTTGTCGCAAACAGAGTTGAGCGTATCAAACAAAGTACAGAGTCTACACAGTGGAGGTATGTGACATCCGAAGAGAACCTGGCAGACCACGCCTCCAGAGGTCTTACAGCTGAACAACTTGTAGCCTCAAACTGGTTTAAAGGCCCAGATCTTCTCTGGCAGAAAGTCGTGTCCAGCTGTGAAGTCAAGGTGGGAGAATTATCAAGTAGTGACCCAGAAGTCAAGAAGATTCAAGTCCTTAAAACACAAGTCAAAGAAGAAAGGTCACTTTTGGATCGCTTACACAAGTTCTCAGACTGGTCGAGAATGATCAAAGTTGTTGCCAGGCTCAAGCGCCTTGCAAGAGAAATAAAGGAACACAAGACAAGATCCTGTGAAGTCAGCAATCTTGAAGACAGAAAGGAAGCAGAGTTGACAGTTATCAAAATGGTTCAAGAAACTGCCTTCTCACATGAAATAAGGTGTCTTCAACAGCATGAAATGAACGAGACCAAAGACAAAGTCAACAAATTACACAAGTTGAGTCCCTTCCTGGACGATCAAGCCATTCTCCGAGTTGGAGGGCGCCTCAAGCATGTGGCCTTGTATTCTAACATCAAGTTTCCAGCAATCCTGCCAAGAAACAGCCATGTATCAATATTGCTTGTCAAACATTATCATGAAAAAACTTACTATCAAGGACGAGGGATTACCATGAACGAGCTCCGTGCCAATGGATAATGGATCCTCGGGTGCAGCAAGATTGTATCTTCTCAAATCCATCAATGTATTAAGTGCAGAAAGTTCAGAAGGTGCACGGAAAAACAGAAAATGGCAGACCTCCCAGAAGATCGGATGGAGACCACCCCGCCATTCACCTACTGCGGGATGGACTGCTTCGGTCCTTTTTACATAAAGGAAGGTAGGAAGGAGTTAAAGCGCTATGGCTTGTTGATCACCTGTATGTGCTCCAGAGCAGTACATATTGAGATGCTCGATGATTTATCCACTGATGCTTTCATCAACGCATTGCGTGCATTCATCGCCGTAAGAGGATCAGTTCGCCAAATGAGATGTGATCAAGGAACAAATTTCGTCAGTGCACGAAATGAGTTTAATGAAGCACTTAATGAAATGGATCAAGCCAAACTGGACATTCTTATGAACACCCCAGCCTCAAGCCATATGGGTGGTGTTTGGGAACGTCAAATACGCACCATAAGAAGTGTCTTGACGTCAATTTTGGAACAATCATCAAAACAACTTGACAGTTCCTCTTTAAGAACATTTCTGTATGAAGTCATGGCAGTGATTAACAGTCGACCACTGACCACAGATCAACTATGTGATCCATCAAGTCCAGAACCTCTAACACCGAACCACATACTCACCATGAAGTCCACAATTATTTCTCCACCCCCAGGCAACTTCGTAAAGGAAGATCTTTATCTCTGGAAGAGGTGGCGTTGTGTTCAACTTCTCGCCAATACATTTTGGACAAAATGGAAAAGGGAGTACTTGCTTAATCTCCAAAGCAGACAAAAATGGATGAAACAACACAGAAATGCCAAGATCAATGATATTGTACTTCAAGATGAAATGACCCCACAGAATCAGTGGAAGTTGGCAAAAATCGTAGACGTGTACCCAAGTAAAGATGAAAGAGTGAGAAAGGTGAAAATACTACTGAGCGACGCATCTCTGGATGGAAAAGGAAGACGTGTCTCTAAACCTGTTTACCTGGAGAGGCCCATTCAGAAGATGGTTGTCCTGTTAGAAGCAGAATGAAGATGCCCAACCCTTACTGCCTTAAAAAATTTGTAATTCATTATTTAAGGCTAGCTCATATTCATAAGTTCTTAAAAATATTCAGTTTTACTCTTTACAAGCAATATTTAATCAAGAAATCACATGTAATTGGTGGGAGTGTAACAGTCTCTGTTATAAAGTCACGTTAGTCTGTCATTTATATTTTATCATTACGCCATCTAGTGGACAAATAAGTAACCGGAACAAATATTTATGTAAGATTCCACCCGACCCAATTAGTTGGCGCACGCGGCTCACAGCGCTCTGCCACAGACGTGTTTTGTACATCTCCGGTAAGAATGTTAAAATTTGTGTGAAATAATCATTAAATATAAACAGATTTTTTATTGTTTGTAATCTTTATTTGTTCAGCTATAAAGAGAGAGAATTTGGAGCCATATGAAGGAATTTAGCCCCTCGTGGGTAGCTCACGAGGTTTGTCTACTTTTATTTTTAAGTTTTTAGTCATGTCGTGTCTTAAATATATGTTAATGTTGTTTTATTTGTATTTTCTTTTGTGAGCAGTTCTCACAGGTTGTCAAAGGAGAATAAACTCTATTATAACTACCTCGTGCTCATGCTACATCCATTGAGGGTGCTACAATAGTAGTGTGGCATTCAGTCAGTGAGTTCGTCAGTTTTGTGGAACAAACAGGTGTGAATCAGGTGTCCCCTATTTAAGGATGAAGCCAGCACCTGTTGAACATGCTTTTCTCTTTGAAAGCCTGAGAAAAATGGGACATTCAAGACATTGTTCAGAAGAACAGCGTAGTTTGATTAAAAAGTTACACTCAACAAAAATATAAACGCAACACTTTTGGTTTTGCTCCCATTTTGTATGAGATGAACTCAAAGATCTAAAACTTTTTCCACATACACAATATCACCATTTCCCTCAAATATTGTTCACAAACCAGTCTAAATCTGTGATAGTGAGCACTTCTCCTTTGCTGAGATAATCCATCCCACCTCACAGGTGTGCCATATCAAGATGCTGATTAGACACCATGATTAGTGCACAGGTGTGCCTTAGACTGTCCACAATAAAAGGCCACTCTGAATAGTGCAGTTTTGTTTTATTGGGGGGGGATACCAGTCAGTATCTGGTGTGACCACCATTTGCCTCATGCAGTGCAACACATCTCCTTCGCATCATCCGTGAAGAGAACACCTCTCCAATGTGCCAAACGCCAGCAAATGTGAGCATTTGCCCACTCAAGTCGGTTACGACGACGAACTGGAGTCAGGTCGAGACCCCGATGAGGACGACGAGCATGCAGATGAGCTTCCCTGAGACGGTTTCTGACAGTTTGTGCAGAAATTCTTTGGTTATGCAAACCGATTGTTTCAGCAGCTGTCTGAGTGGCTGGTCTCAGACGATCTTGGAGGTGAACATGCTGGATGTGGAGGTCCTGGGCTGGTGTGGTTACACGTGGTCTGCGGTTGTGAGGCTGGTTGGATGTACTGCCAAATTCTCTGAAACGACTTTGGAGACGGCTTATGGTAGAGACATGAACATTCAATACACGAGCAACATCTCTAGTTGACATTCCTGCTGTCAGCATGTCAATTGCATGCTCCCTCAAATCTTGTGACATCTGTGGCATTGTGCTGTGTGATAAAAGTGCACCTTTCAGAGTGGCCTTTTATTGTGGGCAGTCTAAGGCACACCTGTGCACTAATCATGGTGTCTAATCAGCATCTTGGTATGGCACACCTGTGAGGTGGGATGGATTATCTCAGCAAAGGAGAAGTGCTCACTATCACAGATTTAGACTGGTTTGTGAACAATATTTGAGAGAAATGGTGATATTGTGTATGTGGAAAAAGTTTTAGATCTTTGAGTTTATCTCATACAAAATGGGAGCAAAACCAAAAGTGTTGCATTTATATTTTTGTTGAGTGTAATTGGAGAGGGGAAAACCTATACGCAGGTGCAAAAAATTATAGGCTGTTCATCTACAATGATCTCCTATGCTTTAAAATGGGCAAAAAAACAAACAAACAGATGCGTGGAAGAAAATGGAAAACAACAATCAAAATGGATAGAAGAATAACCAGAATGGCAAAGGCTCACCCATTGATCAGCTCCAGGATGATCAAAGACAGTCTGGAGTTACCTGTAAGTGCTGTGACAGTTAGAAGACGCCTGTGTGAAGCTAATTTATTTGCAAGAATCCCCCGCAAAGTCCCTCTGTTAAATAAAAGACGTGCAGAAGAGGTTACAATTTGCCAAAGAACACATCAACTGGCCTAAAGAGAAATGGAGGAATATTTTGTGGACTCTATGAGAGTAAAATTGTTCTTTTTGGGTCCAAGGGCTGCAGACAGTTTGGGAGACGACCCCCAAACTCTGAATTCAAGCCACAGTTCACAGTGAAGACAGTGAAGCATGGTGGTGCAAGCATCATGATATGATTCATGTTTTGGTAATTAACATGAATTTCTAGACCCATTTCAATGTGATTAAAGGGAAAAGTGTTAATAGGCAACACGATGCAGTTTTCTGTGGAGCAAAGGCTCATTTGCTGCTGATTCAAAGGTTTTTTTTTTCGTGTTATAACTGACAGATTTCCAAAAGGAGTGTGTCTGTGGCACAGATACACAGAGACCACATGACGTGTGAGCACAAACCACACAGGTCCACTGACCAAACGTCACTGTGGCCACTGCTTAATGTAATACTATAATTACTACTTGAATAACAGTCTTCATTTCATTCAAGTACATTTGGGTTACAAACGGTTTTGTTTCTCGCCTTATTGCTGCAATGTGAGCTGTGCACCGCGCAAAGCCACAGAATATTTCCTCTTTTATCATATGTGCCATATGATTTGGGCGTGACAGGATTTGTGGCTTTATATGGGGAGCATTCCTTATGTATTTTTTTTTTCTGAAGTTCTTACTTTTTCTTTGGATTCCTACTGAATCCTGCTCTGTGTTGCTGTTTTGTGCATTGCTCTTTTATTGTGGTAGTTGCTGCCTGTGCATTCCATTGGCTTTACTTCCTGTCTTGCACTTCAAATCCATGAGTTCTGCTTTCCTGTCAGACCGAGCAAACATGACCTTCATGATTTCTCACGTGTCAGGAAGTGCGAGTGCTTGGGCTACGGCCAGAGGTGGGACAAAGTCATTCTCAAGTCATGACTCGGGAAGTCACAAGTCTCAAGTCAGCTTGCAAACAATTGGTCATTATGACTTGAGTCATGACTTGGGACTTGCCGATTCATGAGTTGACAGTGACTTCGTCCCACCCCTGGCTACGGCTCAGTGGAGTCGCCAGCCAACATCCTGTGAGACACTCGACTGATTCATCCACGTACTTCAGCAGGTGTTTCAGCGCACTGCACCCTTTAGAGATGTGGCAGGGTCTTTGATTAAGATGAGACAAGGCACGAGGAAGGTCTCTGATTACGCCATTGACTTCCGCATTCTTGACGCTCAGAGTGACTGGAACGTGACAGCTCTGACAGGTTTTTTCCAAGGTCTTACAGATAAGAAAGATAAAAGACCACCTGACATCTGTGGAATTTCCAGAGGATTTGGTCACAGCTCAACTCATCTGAATGTGAAGGTGCATTTGTTTTGTAACTGTCTGATCTGTCTGACCAGTTGTTGTTATTGCCTCTACTGGTGGTTGGCTCTCACTGCGGTATTGTATCACTTCCTGTCCCGGAGCACAGCGGTGTTTTGCTGTATCTGTTAGCTGTTTAATCTGCGCAGTTAGATTGATCTACATAACGATTTGTTTCACAGTGTAATCTTCACATGCCTTAACTAAAGCACTCCCACTGCTGAATCGCCTCTAAATTATTTACACATTATTCACTTTGTGTGTTTTTAAGAATCCGCTAGCTTAGTGCAGCTACTAGCTCTTAGCCGGTTTAGCATGGCGGCTTCTCTTGTCTCTCCCGCACTTTTCTGCTCTGGGTGTGAAATGTTTAGTTACCACTCGGCCTCCTTTAGCAGTAACGGTACTTGTAATAAGTGTAGCTTATTCGTAGCTTTGGAGGCCAGGCTGGGCGAATTGGAGACTCGGCTCCGCACCTTGGAAAATCCTACAGCTAGCCAGGCCCCTGTAGTCGGTGCGGACCAAGGTAGCTTAGCCGCCGTTAGTCCCCCTCCGGCAGATCCCGAGCAGCCCGGAAAACAGGCCGACTGGGTGACTGTGAGGAGGAAGCGTAGTCCTAAACAGAAGCCCCGTGTACACCGCCAACCTGTTCACATCTCTAAACGTTTTTCCCCACTCGGCGACACACCCGCCGAGGATCAAACTCTGGTTATTGGCGACTCTGTTTTGAGAAATGTGAAGTTAGCGACACCAGCAACCATAGTCAAATGTCTTCCGGGGGCCAGAGCAGGCGACATTGAAGGAAATTTGAAACTGCTGGCTAAGGCTAAGCGTAAATTTGGTAAGATTGTAATTCACGTCGGCAGTATTGACACCCGGTTACACCAATCGGAGGTCACTAAAATTAACATTGAATCGGTGTGTAACTTTGCAAAAACAATGTCGGACTCTGTAGTTTTCTCTGGGCCCCTCCCCAATCAGACCGGGAGTGACATGTTTAGCCGCATGTTCTCCCTGAATTGCTGGCTGTCTGAGTGGTGTCCAAAAAATGAGGTGGGCTTCATAGATAATTTGCAAAGCTTCTGGGGAAAACCTGGTCTTGTTAGGAGAGACGGCATCCATTCCACTTTGGATGGAGCAGCTCTCATTTCTAGAAATCTGGCCAATTTTCTTAAATCCTCCAAACCATGACTATCCCTGGTTGGGACCAGGAAGCAGAGTTGTAGTCTTACACACCTCTCTGCAGCTTCTCTCCCCCTGCCATCCCCTCATTACCCCATCCCCGTAGAGACGGTGCCTGCTCCCAGACCACCAACAACCAGCAAAAATCAATTTAAGCATAAAAATTCAAAAAGAAAAATAATATAGCACCTTCAACTGCACCACAGACTAAAACAGTTAAATGTGGTCTATTAAACATTAGATCTCTCTCTTCTAAGTCCCTGTTAGTAAATGATATAATTATTGATCAACATATTGATTTATTCTGCCTTACAGAAACCTGGTTACAGCAGGATGAATATGTTAGTTTAAATGAGTCAACACCCCCGAGTCACACTAACTGCCAGAACGCTCGTAGCACGGGCCAAGGGGGAGGATTAGCAGCAATCTTCCACTCCAGCTTAGTATTATTAGTATTATTATTAAAACCCAGACAGAGCTTTAATTCATTTGAAAGCTTGACTCTTAGTCTTGTCCATCCAAATTGGAAGTCTCAAAAACCAGTTTTATTTGTTGTTATCTATCGTCCACCTGGTCATTACTGTGAGTTTCTCTGTGAATTTTCGGACCTTTTGTCTGACTTAGTGCTTAGCTCAGATAAGATAATTATAGTGGGCGATTTTAACATCCACACAGATGCTGAGAATGACAGCCTCAACACTGCATTTAATCTATTGTTAGACTCGATTGGCTTTGCTCAAAATGTAAATGAGTCCACCCACCACTTTAATCATACCTTAGATCTTGTTCTGACTTATGATATGGAAATTGAAGACTTAACAGTATTCCCTGAAAACCCCCTTCTGTCTGATCATTTCTTAATAACATTTACATTTACTCTGATGGACTACCCAGCAGTGGGGAATAAGTTTCATTACAGTAGAAGTCTTTCAGAAGGCGCTGTAACTAGGTTTAAGGATATGATTCCTTCTCTATGTTCTCCAATGCCATATACCAACACAGGGCAGAGTAGCTACCTAAACTCTGTGAGTGAGATAGATTATCTCGTCAATAGTTTTATATCCTCATTGAGGACAACTTTGGATGCTGTAGCTCCTCTGAAAAAGAGAGCCTTAAATCAGAAGTGCCTGACTCCGTGGTATAACTCACAAACTCGCAGCTTAAAGCAGATAACCCGTAAGTTGGAGAGGAAATGGCGTCTCACTAATTTAGAAGATCTTCACTTAGCCTGGAAAAAGAGTCTGTTGCTCTATAAAAAAGCCCTCCGTAAAGCTAGGACATCTTACTACTCATCACTAATTGAAGAAAATAAGAACAACCCCAGGTTTCTTTTTTTTTCACTGTAGCCAGGCTGACAGAGTCAGAGCTCTATTGAGCCGAGTATTCCTTTAACTTTAACTAGTAATGACTTCATGACTTTCTTTGCTAATAAAATTTTAACTATTAGAGAAAAAATTACTCATAACCATCCCAAAGACATATCGTTCTCTTTGGCTGCTTTCAGTGATGCCGGTATTTGGTTAGACTCTTTCTCTCGATTGTTCTGAGTTATTTTCATTAGTTACTTCCTCCAAACCATCAACATGTCTATTCGTACCAGGCTGCTCAAGGAAGCCCTACCATTAATTATTGCTTCGATCTTAAATATGATCAATCTGTCTTTATTAGTTGGCTATGTACCACAGGCTTTTAAGGTGGCAGTAATTAAACCATTACTTAAAAAGCCATCACTTGACCCAGCTATCTTAGCTAATTATAGGCCAATCTCCAACCTTCCTTTTCTCTCAAAAATTCTTGAAAGGGTAGTTGTAAAACAGCTAACTGATCATCTGCAGAGGAATGGTCTATTTGAAGAGTTTTAGTCAGGGTTTAGAATTCATCATAGTACAGAAACAGCATTAGTGAAGGTTACAAATAATCTTCTTATGGCCTCAGACAGTGGACGCATCTCTGTGCTTGTTCTGTTAGACCTCAGTGCTGCTTTTGATACTGTTGACCATAAAATTTTATTACAGAGATTAGAGCATGCCATAGGTATTAAAGGCACTGCGCTGCGGTGGTTTGAATAATATTTATCTAATAGATTACAATTTGTTCATGTAAATGGGGAATCTTCTTCACAGACTAAGGTTAATTTAATTTCCTGCTTTTAAACTCAGATAAAACTGAAGTTATTGTACTTGGCCCCACAAATCTTAGAAACGTGGTGTCTAACCAGATCCTTACTCTAGATGGCATTACCCTGACCTCTAGTAATACTGTGAGAAATCTTGGAGTCATTTTTGATCAGGATATGTCATTCAGTGTGCATATTAAACAAATATGTAGGACTGCTTTTTTGCATTTGTGCAATATCTCTAAAATTAGAAAGGTCTTGTCTCAGAGTGATGCTGAAAAACTAATTCATGCATTTATTTCCTCTAGGCTGGACTATTGTAATTCATTATTATCAGGTTGTCCTAAATGTTCCCTGAAAAACCTTCAGTTAATTCAAAATGCTGCAGCTAGAGTACTGACAGGGACTAGGAGAGAGCATATCTCACCCATATTGGCCTCTCTTCATTGGCTTCCTGTTAATTCTAGAATAGAATTTAAAATTCTTCTTCTTACTTATAAGGTTTTGAATAATCAGGTCCCATCTTATCTTAGGGACCTCCCTTAGTTATGCTGCTATAGACTTAGACTGCTGGGGGGTTCCCATAATGCACTGAGTGTTTCTTTCTCTTTTTGCTTTGTATGCACCACTCTGCATTTAATCATTAGTGATTGATCTCTGCTCCCCTCCACAGCATGTCTTTTTCCTGGTTCTCTCACTCAGCCCCAACCAGTCCCAGCAGAAGACTGCCCCTCCCTGAGCCTGGTTGTGCTGGAGGTTTCTTCCTGTTAAAAGGGAGTTTTTCCTTCCCACTGTTGCCAAGTGCTTGCTCACAGGGGGTCGTTTTGACAGTTGGGGTTTTTCCGTAATTATTGTATGGCTTTGCCTTACAGTATAAAGCGCCTTGGGGCAACTGTTTGTTGTGATTTTGCGCTATATAAATAAAATTGATTTGATTTGGATTTACTCACTGAACGCTGGTACTGCCTTAGCTTCCCAGATCAACCATCCAATGCAGCACGGACAAACCCATGTAGATAGGCTGCACTCATCTTTCAGCCGAGGAACACCTTTGAGGTCAGCAGGAGGGGCTGTGCTTTTACTGCAGACAGCAGGGTCATCAGATCTCTGGATGTCAGATCAGGGGTACCAGGGTTCAGACCAAGCCGGGGTTCAAGGTGAGTCAGTATCTTGTGATCAATAGTCCTGCACATAATATGATCAAGGCTGACATTACCTCTGATGTTTCGTCTGTGACTGTGGCTGTTTTCATTGACTGGTTCTGATGCTAACCTGCTGCATCCGTCTCTCATCACGGAATTACACCTTATGTTGTGTGTTGGGGGGTGTGGCTGGATGTTTTGGTGTTCTTTTCTTTTCTTTGCTCTTCAGGTGGCATGGAAACTGATTTGTCTGTGGAGAAGGTGCTGGCTGAAGAGTCCTCACCCTCATCAACATCATGTGTAGCACCTGTGACTGGTGCTCACATGCAACCTTAAAGACTTTCAGCTGAAGCAGATAATTGGATGGCGTTCTGCATTTAAGTCATGTGTGATTCAAGCAGAACTGCCGGGAACTCGACCTTGTGATGTCCGTTTGTGAGACGCTGAGGACCGCGCCTGGGTTTGACACATCGAGCCCGTGAAGCAAGGAAGGGTGAGGACACTTGCTGTCAGCACACATTAAAGGTGATTAAGTGTTTGACTAATTGTTGATAGTAACTTGGTGTTTTGTTACGCAGTATACTGGAATTGTGATGAGAATTGTGCAGTTTGCTTCTCACTGCTGTGGCGTGCAGGATAAGTGATCCTCCACTTGTTGTGAGAAGCTGCTCATTTGCATAAAATTAAAAAAATACAGACCTGAATGTGTTGCTGATAGCGTGTGTCTTTTGAAAGATATTGTTGTAACTGCTGACTTACCTCACCTCTTCTTTGCTTCACAGAGAGTCAGTTTGTCGTGTCCACCTGGGGGGTGTTTGTCTGGTGGTTGTGGGTCCAGGAACGCCGGGCTTCTATCCTTTTGGGCACTTAAGAGCGTGCCAACAGTCACTCCACCAGAAGGACGTTGTTTCAGTTTTGTACACATTATTATGCACAGGTGAAAAATAAATTGTTTCTGTTGTTGGAACCGCTTTCTGGTTATTTTTAGCGCTGGGTTCTGTCTGACGCAGGTCCGCTCCTCAACTCGCGTCGACACATAACACCTTAAGCAGTATCGTCTCCCGCACCCTCTGGAGGTGAATGCAGTAAATTAGCAGATCTTTCACAGGACTCAATCTGTGT
The DNA here is from genome assembly GCF_902500255.1 of Thalassophryne amazonica. Taxonomy (NCBI): domain Eukaryota; kingdom Metazoa; phylum Chordata; class Actinopteri; order Batrachoidiformes; family Batrachoididae; genus Thalassophryne; species Thalassophryne amazonica. The sequence continues at coordinate 8,659,060 of NC_047107.1, read as the reverse complement.
GATTAACATTTTCTAGAATGCACTCAGAAATCATCAGGTTCCGTGTTCTTGACAACATGACTCTCCAGGCTCTTAGGGCAGCCTTGGCTCAGGCAGCACAACTCAAACTTCGATTGGATAAGTGGTCAAGTTATTTTCTAGGGACCCATAGCACTTGCTTAGTAAAGAACCAAGGTCTGCATGTTACCAACCGCCCTTACCTCGCAGATGTTCCCACCTGCTGCCATGATCTTGCCATGGTATTTAATAAGACCAAGTCTTTGTCATCTCATTGCAGCGATGACTGTGCAGTTGATTTATCACCCAGCACCACTCCACTCAGTGGCAAGCTCTGTTCACTATCTACACCTGAATGCCAAGCGATGGACAAATATATCTTGCTGTGGGTCTTCTTGATCTATCCTTGTCTCTGGCCGGGGCTGGAGTTTTTTTTGTCGAAAACAAGGACAAGACTCTCCACCCCTGTATCAATTGCAGGGGGCTTAATGACATAACCATCAAGAATCGGTACCCCCTCCCGTTGCTTTGCATCGTGATGCTCCTGGGCTGCCAGACCAGCTGTGGGGGAGGTGGGGGGGGTGATGTCATGGCTGGGCTTATGGGTTTTGTTTTTTGTCAGATTTGTTTATTTTTTATGGTTGGCTTCATGTTCCCTGCATTCTCTTGTCCTTTGTCTGGGGACTTTGGTTTGGTGTGTCTTACCTGTTTTCCCCTGCTTGCCACGCCCTGTTCCTGCTCTTTCTCCTCACCTGCTTCCCATTTCCTTTGTTCACCACCTGTATTTAATCCTCGTGTTCCCGTCCTGTCTTCGTCAGATCGTTTGTGCTTTATGCCAGCATTTCCAGGCTATTTCCAATGTTTTTATTTTCTCGTTCATGTCTTACTGTGTACAAACTATGCGCCTGTTTTTTGACCTCGCCTACCATCTCTTGTTATGCATACTGTTGCTGGTTTTGTTTGCTGTCCTGTGTACCAGAACCCTGTGGTAACCAAGTAAAGCCTCTTGACCCTCCACCTTTGTGTCTGAGGTCCTGACACCTTGATTTCCTATTTTGTTTCTTCAGCTTTGTAAAACTTTATAAAAACCTTGTAACTATTAGAATGGTCTAAGCAGTAGGTCACCCCCTCTGAGTCTGGGCTGCTTGCGGTTTCTTCCTCAATATCATCAGAGAATTTTTTTCCTTATCACTGTCGAACTGTGTGCTTGCTCTAGAGGTTGGTAAGGTTAGACCTTACCCAGGTTTGTTGTGATTTGACATTATATAAATTGAATTAACATATGTCACATGTCATAGAATTCAATGGACATCGACCTTGTTTCTCCTTTACTTTGGAGACCAAACCTTTGCATCATTTTTTTAACCAAAACTGATGCAACTTTAGCTTTTGACCTCTGTACAAAGTGAAATTGACTTTGTTATAGTTTTTGCAGTTATGGGACTATAACTCCATAACATTCAGTCATAGATAGTCCAAACTGTACCTGTGCAGATTGTTGAAATGACAAAAAATGTGGTACAGGTACGTAGTTACATATAGTTAAGTTGCCCATATTTGTTTGTCTCTCTGTGAATTGCCTGGAGCCTACAATTTTTGATGTCATGATAAAATTTTGACTGAAGATTCATATCCTGATAGTTGACCTTTGACCTATAGTCAAAGGTCAACATCAGGAAAAATCTTGGAAAATTGGAAAAATTCCTATCTTTAAAAGACATGTCACACTTTTTTTATGTCCCAGTTAGCTTCACATCAAAAGTATTCATGATTGTAAGTCTCTCTGTGAACATGCGCTCATAATTAGTGGTCTCTGATGTTTTTTACTGCTCTCCTTGAGCAAGTTAACAGGTGCATTTCCGGAAAGTGTCTCACTTGGCATTTCTCGGCATGTGACATACATTTTATAATGAGGAGAAACATCCTGATGAAAACACCTGGGGACCTTTGTGGGATTATGGTTCTGGCTGTTCCTCCTGGAACTGGTGATGAAGGCCTTCTGGGGGGGGTTGGGCTCTGCAGGTCGTTCTGGGGGGGTTGTTTGTTATTTTTCTTTTTTGTATTTATGTTTGTATTGTGTTTGTGGGGCTGTGTTGGGTTTTTGCGTTTGGGAGTTTTTCTTTTCTTCCCGGGGTTGGATGGGACGGTCCCCTGGGGAGGTTTTCGTGGGTTTTATGTTTTTCTTGTGTGTTGGATTGTACTGGGGACTGTTTTGGGGTTTTTGTTGATGCCAGCCGGCCTTCCAGCTGCGGTGCCCTGTCCTGCTGTCTGTGGTGGACCTTGGGAGCGTTGTGCTGTCTGCTTCCTGACGAGGACCCCGGAGGGAGGTGCTGTTCTCGGGCCTGGTCTGTTCGGTCGCCGGGAGGCTTCCCGTTAAAGGGGGAGTACTGTTGCGTGTTGGGGGGTGTGGCTGGACATTTTGGTGTTCTTTTCTTTTCTTTGCTCTCCAGGTGGTATGAAAACTGATTTGTCTGTGGAGAAGGTGCTGGCTGAAGAGTCCTTCACCCTCATCAACATCATGTGCAGCACCTGTGGATGGTGCTCACATGTAACCTTAAAGACTTTCAGCTGAAGCAGATAATTAGATGGCGTTCTGCATTTAAGCCATGTGTGATTCAAGCAGAATTGCCGGGAACTCGACCTTGTGATGTTCGTTTGTGAGACGCTGAGGACCGCGCCTGGGTTTGACACATCGTGCCTGTGAAGCAGGAAGGGTGAGGGACACATGCTGTCAGCACACATCAGAGGTGATTAATTGTTTGACTACTTGTTGATAGTAACTTGGTGTTTTGTTACGCAGTAGATTTGAATTGTGATGAGAATTGTGCAGCTCGCTTCTCACTGCTGTGGCGTGCGGACAAGTGATCCTGCACCTGTTGTGAGAGGCTGCTCATTTGCATAAAGCTTAAAATACAGACCTGAATGTGTTGCTGATGGTGTGTGTCTTTTGAAGGATATTGGTTGTAACTGCTGACTTACCTCACCTCTTCTATCCTTCACAGAGAGTCGGTTTGTCGTGTCCACCTGGGGGGTGTTTGGCGGTAACAGTGAGTCCAGAAGCGCCGGGCTTCGATCCTTTTGGGCGCTGGAGAGCGTGCCAGCCTTCACTCCACCAGAATGACGCTGTTTTAGTTTCTACACTTTGTTTAGCACCAGAGGGTGACTCAATAAATTGTTTTTGTTATTGGAACTGCTTTCTGGTTATTTTAGCGCTGGGTTCCGTCAGACGCAGGTCCGCTCCTCAACCCGCGTCGACACATAACAGATAACCAATGTTCTGTGAAAATTATCTGAAAAAGAGTTCAGAACCCAAAAAAGTAAAAAACAACAAACAAATAACCTGACAACACCACAAAAAACTTTGATTCAAGTACATGAACTAAATATATCTGCCTGACATTTGATCACATTTAATTTAGCTTATGAAAAGTCACTTCTAACAGGACTTTGCCTTTGAACATTTTTTTTCCAAGGTAAAATTTTCTGGAGTTAGACATTATAGTTGGAAGTTTGCACTCCAGTTTTCAGTATGATTGGGGCATTTTTAAATTTTGACCCCTACCTGTCTAGAGCTGCTGCCGTGTCATCCATGGTACACTGAGGCTGGTGGTAAGTGTTGTTTAGCCACCTGAAGAGGTACTGTGGGGTCAAACCTATCTTCTGGCTCATGGACTAACTTTGACTGAGATTTTATAAAACAGCTTCACAAATCTGGCAGTGAAAAAAAGGTGTACTTAGGATTTTGCGCAAAAACAGACTTTTCTGTCTGGTTTCAGATCATCAAGAAGACTCGTTTCCCTCACTGGGGAGAGACCCTGGAGCTGGATTTGGGCCCAGAGGAGCTGAGTGAGGAGGGCCTGGTCACCGTGGAGGTCTGGGACTGGGACATGGTGGGCAGGAATGACTTCCTGGGAAAGGTGAGGAAGTCACGGTGACTCTGATCCATCACAGCACAGGATAAAGTTAGCATCCTGACAGGCTGTTTTTGACCTTTGACCTGTGATGTCTGGTGCCGTACTTTCCTCCATCATGTTGCTTGAGAAGACGGTTTGTTTGTCCTCCAGGTGGAAATCCCGCTTGGATGCTTGCACTCGACGCCTGTCTTAGAGAGCTGGTTTCGTCTGCTGCCTCTGGGGAACCGTGAGCTGGATGCTGGGTGAGTACTGTGGACGTGTGCACGTCACCGCGAATTTAATGCTGATAAAAGCATTTTGCTGAAGGTGAGAGTGGATGGTTGGTTTGCAGCTGCACACAGCGACGTGAGTGTCAGGGTCAGCTCGCACAGCTGACTTCACACAAGAAGAACAGTGATTCTGTCGTGCTTTGCCATCCATGAGACATGCGTTACAGTGATGACTCACATTTACTTCAAAGAATGCAGAACAAGACAAGACACTGCCTGTGCTTTAATGCATTGATTGATTGATTTTAAATAAATCTGTCAGTGCATTAAAGCATTGACAGATTTATTGACAGAAGGATCAACAGATTGGCCAAAGGATCCGTCAAAGGGAGTTTTGTTGGATCCTTCCCACATTCTCTACCCTGAGTATGAACTCCTACCGTCTGGTAGGCGATACAGAGTCCATCAGTGTAGACTGAATTGCTTTAAAAACTCATTCGTGCCTACGTCACTTAGAGTTTTAAATAATGGTTCCTGGGATAGATAGTAGGATTGTGCATTAATGTCATGGTGTCATTGTTATTTATTCAGTGTTTTTTACTATATTGTCAGCATTTTCTTTTTACCATATGTGGGAGACGGCTGTGCAATATGGATATGTGTATTAGGGATATGTGCAATATGCATGAGCCATCTCTGTGAGATTGTTGTGCTAAAGGGGTGCAACATGCATGAGTTATGTAAAATTATGTCATGGCAGCTTCATTTGTGCAGCTGTATAGTCCAAGACAAATTTCCCAGAAGGGACAATAAAGTATATCATAAGCATCATGTAAATAATTTTTTTTTTTTTTAGTTTCTGACAAAACTGTTGGAAAGTTAAGCAGAGTGAAGATTAACTCCTGACTGACTCAGAATTCAGCTGCTATGATGTTTGATGTTTGACCCTTTGATTGTAATTATCTGTTTATACATTTTGTTCCCTTTAACACAGATGTTGGTTTTAGTTGAATGTACGTAGACTTTGTGCAGGGAGAAGAAAGATGCCTTGTTTTCTGGTGACATTGTGATGTCATGTGCTTTCCAGCGGTAAGCTGGGGGCGCTGCGTCTGAAGGTGCGTCTGGTGGAAGACCGGATCCTGCCCTCTGTTTACTATCAGCCCCTCCTGGACCTTCTGGTGGAGTCGGTCATCTCTCCTGCAGAGGTCAGCATTCCGTCCTCCCTCTGCTCACACGTTATGAGAAATTAACCTTTTCAGGCGTCTCATTTCTGATTTATCTCTGTGGCCCATCGAGGGGCAGGAGGAGAGGCGACTGTAATCTGCTGGAAGAACTCAAAAGCCACTGACTGATTACTTCGCCTTTGACAGTATTGTTGTCCATAAGTATTTGGACATTGCCTTTTCCTGCAATGCTTATTTTGGGAATGGTTGCTAGGCAACCAATGCTTTTATTGCCTTTTATTAAAGCCATCAATAGCCTCAGAGATGGAATTTAGCCACATTAAAGTCATCTTTAAGCTCTCACTAATCAGTACTGCTACTATAAACTAGGAGCTAATGTTTACTAGGTATTTGGATATTTCAGACAGGAAGAAAGGAAGCATGAACAGAATTGGGATTGTGTGTGTGTGTGTGGGGGGGGGGGGGCGGTCATCTCATGTTCTGGATCATGTGATTCTCTGGATGTTGTCGGCAGAATGTTCTGTGCTGCTCAGTCGTGTTCTGGATGCTGCTGTCTGCAGGTGGAGGACAGCAGTGCTCTGACCCTGCTGGAGGAGGTGACCACAGCGGAGAGTCGGCAGGATGTAGCCATGACCCTGGTGAAGATTTACCTGGGACAAGGCCTGGTGGTGCCCTTCCTGGATTACCTGAACACCCGTGAGGTTCACCACACCTGTAAGAAAAACATCATCAGAAAGACTCTGACAGTTCCATCAACAGCAGTGTTACTGTGCAGTGCCCCCCCCACACACACACACACATACTCCTTCATGTTGTCTGCTGGCAGCGATGCTCTGACATTGAAGGTCTTTTACTGTAAGGATGACGCGTGCTGCTGCACCTTTGAAGCGTACGTGGGTTTTAAAATAATGGCTGTGACTCCACGGAACGTGTGCGTAAGAGCCGCATTTATCTCTGAGTCACTATTGATATTCGCCAGTGTTGGAACCACTTTCCCGTTACTGCTCGGTGCTCTCAGGCACTCTGACGGCATCTGAAGTGACACCAAGGACTGTGAAAGCCGTGGCCTGTGTGTGCGAAGTCCAAACACACTGCATCTATTTTTAACACTCAAATACTAATTATTTATTCAGACAGCAGCCCCCCCCCCCCCCCACACACACACACAGCTTTTTTTAGCTTCTTTAGGCTGTTAGTCATATTTGGCCTCCGCATTGTCCTGATAATTCACACACAGTTCTGCTTTGGGTTTTGGTGGTGTAGCTTGACACCCATCAGACCCGTTTCCATAGCAACACCACATCATCCAGACTGTTACTGACTGAGGAAAAGTGGAATGCTGCAGGCAGCAGCCAGATACAGAACTTGAGAAAAGGAGCCAAAAAAATGTGAAAAATAAGACCTGAAGGACCTAAAAACATCTCTCAAAACTCCACTAAGATATTAAAAGAAGCATTTGGGTGCCCGAACAAGCCACAATGGAAAGAAATCGTAGAAGGGTGGAGCTTAAAGAGCGCTGACCCTGTGGGTTTCTTTGTGGGTTTTTGGACCCTGTGGCCGGGGTTCTATCTTGCACGCCCGCGAGGCTGCCTGTTGGCCGTCCGCGGGGTGTAGTACAGCTTGTGTTACTGATGTAATCTTTGTGACTGTGGTCCTAGCTGTCTTTGGGTCATTGACCAGGTCCTCCTGTGTAGTTCTGAACTTTCTCAGAATCATCCTTACCCCACAAAGTGAGATCTTGCATGGAATCCCAGACCGAGGGAGATTGACAGTCATCTTGTGTTTCTTCCACTTTCTAATAAATAATCATAACAGTTGTTGTCTTCTACCAAGCTGCTTGCCTGTTGTCCTGTATTCCATCCCAGCCTTGTGCAGGTCTACAGTTTTGTCCCTGGTGTCCTTAGACAGCTCTTTGGTCTTGGCTATGGTGGACAGGTTGGAGTGTGATTGATTGAGTGTGTGAACAGGTGTCTTTTATGCAGGTAACAAGTTCAAACAGGTGCAATTAATACAGGTAAAGAGTGCAGAATAAGAGGGCTTCTTAAAGAAAAATTAACAGGTCTGTGAGAGCCAGAATTCTTGCTGGTTGGTAGGTGTTCAAATACTTATATAGCAGTAACATACAAATAAATTATTAAAAAATCATACATTGTGATTTCTGGATTTTTTTTTTTTTTTTAGATTATGTCTCTCACAGTGGACATGCACCTAAGATGAAAATTTCAGACCCCTCCATGATTTCTAAGTGGGAGAACTTGCAAAATTGCAGGGTGTTCAAATACTTATTTTCCTCACTGTAGACGACAACACATTGCTTTGTGGGTTTTTAAAAAAGAGAATTTCACCATCAGTCATTAAAAAAACAAAGCCTGCAAGGGCAGAACTATCCAGAAAGGCTGTTTGTAGCACTCTGGTGGCCATCTTTAAAAAACATTGCCACACCCCTTTAGAAGATTAATTTCACTGGTGTCCACCCCTAATTATTTTCTATATACCCTGTGCTACATGTGTGCCAAATTTCATGATTTCTTCAGCCAGTTAAAAGCCCCACAATTCTAAGATTCTGCTTGTTTTTACTTTTTGCAAAATTTAGTCCAGAAATTGTTCATTTTGAACTCATGTGACTTGAGTCCATATTTGTGTTCCTGGTTTCTCTGTGAGACACACCCACTAAGGGGGCCTGCACTCTCTGTGCTACGCCCACCCATCTGTTCTCTGGTCCTCCAACAGAGGGTGTTTTTGAGCAGCGGCTCTTTTCCATTTAAAGTAACTACAAAAACACAAGTCCTTTATTTGAGGCTCAAAATGTTTTGTTTTCTGTGTGTGTTAATTAATACAGTTTCATAAATATCTCATTGCACTTTGTGTGGGTTGGGAATTAATCATTGACTTTGTCTTTGCTGCTCCACAAACCCCAGCTGGTATGGTGATGAACTAAATCAGACTCTTCTCTGTTTTGTTTTTGCAGCTGACCCCAACACTTTATTTCGTTCCAACTCACTCGCATCCAAAGCCATGGAACAGTTCATGAAGGTACTTGATATGGAATTTCTGTGATGATGTTCAGCATAAACTGAGAAGGACGGTTAAAGGAGCAATCAGGAGTCAGACATATTGATGCAGATAAATTTATTTTTGGTTCTAGCAGAAACAGATGCATCTGGAGAAGTTCCCGGAAGATACAGCACGCAGTGTGTCCCCACAGCCTTCTGCTTTTCCATTCTCAAAGACCCATTTTAAGGACTTCTGCCATAACAAAAACATAATACAAACATGGCCTTTAGCTAGTCAGAGCCATGATTAGATGTTTTGTCGTAAATTGGAGAAACACAAAGTGTTATATCAACTATCATCCTGCCCTACAGACATAAGGAAAACATCAGTTTTTCCTCTATAGATCCCTCCTTTTTTCCATGAGATCAACCCTACCACTACCTAAAACAATAATCAATTAACAAAAACCAAATACGTAAGTAACTGAACTAATCAAACCCAAGTTAATAATCTAGCATAAGTAATTACTTGGCACGTAGTCCGTTAAACAAAACATCAAAATGATGTCAGCAGGTATAAGTCATAAAAGTATAGAAAAACAAACATCAAGAGTGTTTCTCTCTGCATCGGTGTTTAATGTTGTCTCACACACACACACATACACACACACTTTCTCTTGCTCCCCCCCCACCCCTTCCAAGGTACATAAACACCTCCTCCAGACTAACATAGTAATGCATACATGTCAACCTATACAGATTGTCCATAAATTATACAGATTTTTCAGAGTCATACGGACGTACAAATAGTCTTACGGATATTCAGGGTTTTCTGTTGTAAATTTATTTTTTTACTGTTGTTTTTCTTAACTCCGCGGACTTTCGGCCAGCCATCCACCATCTTTGTACTCCTCATAGAAGCTGTGTGATGACGTGCGTCCAATCAGAATTGGTTCACCATCACATGGTTTTCTAATATCCAGTGGTAGGGTAGAGCAGTCTCAGATGGTAGGGCCAAAGATTGTTAGGAGCAGTGATCTGTTACTCTGTGAGTTCTTGTTTCTGTAAAAATAGAAGAGCTGTGTGACACTATATTCACGGGAAATATATTGAGTTTGTACAAAATACCTACAATGTACTTGTAGACATTGATTTTATTGACAGTAAGCAATTTTACTGTGGAGCAAGAGGATTTAACTGTGGAGGACTTCCACCGTAAAAGAGCCCATGGAGATCCCTGGTGTTAGTTATTAATATATGGACAAACCCCCAGTTATGTGATACCGCTATGCAGTTGTATGTACTGCAGTAAAACTGATTTTGGTGCGATTTAGGAGGTTATAAGGATTTTGTGTTGATTTTATGGATTTTATCACTTGGTTATACAGGTGGACTCTCAAAGGGGTTGACATGCAGTCATGCTGGAGGATGGTCTCGATCCGGTCTGGGTCCTCTGTCATCTTCTCCTCCCCTGCAGTTTCTTGCCCATTTGTAGTCAAAGTCATGCTGCTCCCCTCTGACCACGCCCCTGCTAGTCCTCTCCTCCTCGAGTGTATTTCCTCAGTAATACACAAGAGTACATTGATCAGTACCAAAATTATTTTCACCACCATCAACAGCACTCACCCTCGTCTGCCTCATAACATGATCTCTCACAAGGTGCAAGTATGATGTGGACATCATATGCACAACAAAACTGTTTTAACTTTTGGTCCTCACTCAGAATGACGGGTCAGAGCACCTGTCAGCTTCAACACATCCATCAACTCGCTTGTCCTCCTCCATGGTGTTTGGCTCACCCTGGACCTCCTTAGAATGCCTCTGAGCCAGCCTGAGGTGACAGATGGCATCTTGTCGCGTGAACCCTTTTTGCCCTTCCTTCCACCTTTACCGCTTGTCACCACCAGAACCTGGTATAAGTGTGGACCTTTTTTCACCTGGGAGACAAAGACACTTTGTCAAGAGACTTGATGGAAATGGATGAATAGGTTCATCTGAAGGCCTTCGATGTCTGTCTGTTGTCCTGTCTGTCAATTTACGTACACTTTATTCTACTTAATTAAGGTGTCTCAATTGATTATTTCAGCCAGAACTCTAAACCTACGAATGACTGTTTTTAAATCAAACATTTTACTACAGTTTGAGCATTCTCTCTCCTATCTGGATACACTTCAGGCTGAAAATTTTAAAATCACTGAGAAATACAATTTGTTGACCTTTTCTTATTTCTCCTTTCTGAAAGGTGCTTTTAAGTACATAAATGGACTGGACCAACAAGTCGAATGTCTCAGATCTTTAAAAAGACAGATAACTGTAAGACAGTGACAAGGAGCACAACCAATCAAAACTCTAAAATTCAAAGGTGCACACACAAAGGTACACACCTGTGGAATTCTTTCCCTTTAGAAATCAAATCCCATTGCTTGTACTCCTGTTATCAGAATATGTGTTTTTCTTGAATATATTAGCATTAGTGGAGGTGATGGCTTGTAACTTTTAAAGCCATGGTCCAACTGTTAAAGCGGGTGGCCCCTCGGGTATGATGGTGCTTTACGGTCCGATGCAGGCCAGAATGGTTTTCTTGTCCTGATAATGGGGTCCTGGGTTTGCTTGGTGATCCAGGGTCAGGGGTGGGTCTTTGGGGATTGTGGGGGTGTTGTTTTCCGGTGCTGCTTGGGCATCCTGTGGTCTTCTGGGGGGATGGGTCAGGTGCTGGCCTTTGGTCCTTTCCAGCGTGGGCTGTTCTTTTGGCGGCTCATTGGGCTTCTTCAAAAGTAGAAGGAGAGAGCATATCTCACCCATATTGGCCTCTCTTCATTGGCTTCCTGTTAATTCTAGAATAGAATTTAAAATTCTTCTTCTTATAAGGTTTTGAATAATCAGGTCCCATCTTATCTTAGGGACCTCATAGTACCATATCACCCTAATAGAGCGCTTCGCTCTCAGACTGCAGGCTTACTTGTAGTTCTTAGGGTTTGTAAGAGTAGAATGGGAGGCAGAGCCTTCAGCTTTCAGGCTCCTCTCCTGTGGAACCAGCTCCCAATTCAGATCAGGGAGACAGACACCCTCTCTACTTTTAAGATTAGGCTTAAAACTTTCCTTTTTGCTAAAGCTTATAGTTAGGGCTGGATCAGGTGACCCTGAACCATCCCTTAGTTATGCTGCTGTAGACTTAGACTTCTGGGGGGTTCCCATGATGCACTGAGTGTTTCTTTCTCTTTTTGCTCTGTATGCACCACTCTGCATTTAATCCTTAGTGACTGATCTCTGCTCCCCTCCACAGGATGTCTTTTTCCTGGTTCTCTCCCTCAGCCCCAACCAGTCCCAGCAGAGGGACTGCCCCCCTGAGCCTGGTTCTGCTGGAGGTTTCTTCCTGTTAAAAGGGAGTTTTTCCTTCCCACTGTCGCCAAGTGCTTGCTCACAGGGGGTTGTTTTGACCGTTGGGGTTTTACGGAATTATTGTATGGCCTTGCCTTACAATATAAAGCGCCTTGGGGCAACTGTTTGTTGTGATTTGGCGCTATATAAATAAAATTGATTGATTTGATTCTTCGGTGGCCCTGGTGGGTGCCCTTCCTGGCCATTGGGCCCTTCTACTGTCCTAACCCGTGTGGCTCATGGCATGCGGGAGTGGTACACATCATATGGTAAGGTTCTGTACTTTTGTCTTGGCCCAACACACCAGCCACAGTAGTGATTGGATATTTAGCTGTGATCTGTGTCTCTGTGTGTGGATGGTCAGGTGTTTGTGGCCATCACCACAATTCAGTTTTGGGTGTTCTCAAGGGGATCAAGACTCTGGTGTCTTGTATTGTTGGGGTTCCACCTGTTTGGTGTCTTGCATATTTCATCACCTCACGGTTATTACTGTCTTTCATTCTTGTCTGTCTTCATGTTGTTTTGGTGGTCAGCCCTTCCTGATAGAAATTACCTGTTAGCTTTAAGTAAAATGTTATAGGCTGGTCAGGAAGGGCAGGTGAAGGTCACACACACACACACCATGTTCACTCATGCACTATATTGTCTGTCTTGCAAGAACAAATTGCATATATGTGTATATCAGCCCAGTCTCATGTTTTTTTTAAACTCACTATTATCAGTGGTGGGTACAGATCCGCTAACCGCTAATTATCAAGCTAATGTTTTCATTATTGGATTAGCTTTTCAAATAAATTTGAAAACCCATCAGCGGTCTAATTATCGTCCACAAAATTCTGGCCGATAATTTTACACTGCTACCATATTTTTGCAGGTGTGGTGAACAAAGCTTAACAGTTACAAACATTTATGAAGTCTGTTTATGAAATCAAAAATTTGAGTACCTACCTGTTAAATGTTTTGTAGTAGATGAACAGTTCTATCCTCTGCAAACAGAAGCGAGCTGGGTTCCAGGAGAAACCGCTCTATACTCTGCGAGCAAAGGAAACTGGTCACAGAAAAAGAAAGAAGAAAAAAACAAACAGAATCATCCAGAGGCATACAGTTTTAACTTATGGTTAAAATTTTATCCAAACTAATTTCGGACAAGTTATTTAAATTAATGTCACGTCTGAAGTTTTATAAAGTGAAAATATCAGATATATGTTTTAGTTTCAAAGCAATGCACTAATCTTGAAGGTTTTAGTGTGGACATGCTGTGTCCAGGTGCATTATGGGTAATCTCAGTACATTCATGACAGAAGAAATGCATTTGAGACTCTCTGATCAGGCTTCACACGGACAACAGCATTAAACCCTTTGTATATTGTGCGTAAAACACTCGTGAATATATTCTCTGTTTATAGGCATTGTTATTGTTTGTTTTATGTAAAAATGCCAGAAGCTCAGGTTGCTCCTCCATTATTTTTAATTGGAATCATCGTGAGCTGCAATTTGCTTACTGTTTGCTCTTTAACGTCCTCCTACTTATGTCAAACACAGTGGGGAAAATTAATTATTTAAAAATCATACAATGTGATTTTCTGGATTTTTTTTAGATTCTGTCTCTCACAGTTGAAGTGTACCTACGAGAAAAATTACAGACCTCTCCATTCTTTGTAGGTGGGAAAACCTACAAAACTGATAGGGGGTCAAATAATTATTTTCCCCACTGTATATAAGATGTCTGAAATTCAGTTTGCGTTTATTAAATTCCACACAGCTTAAACGTAGCAGACACGGATTATCTGGAATTTTGTTTTGGCAAGTTTACACAGTCTCTGCTGCCATCTACTGGCCAGTAGTATTCATGGCAGTATGAACGTCTGGATGCCAGTAGATGGCAGTGTTCTATTTATTTTGACCCCGGTTATATCAGACGGTTGTCTATCACAACTTGACTTTTTGGCTTTGCAAATGGCTTCTTTTTTTTTACAAATTAAAAAAGCTATATTTTACAAAAGCACATTTATTGTGCATTTATTTACGTGTTGGTTTTTACATAAAATGAATGAGTCAACCAATCAGTGTTAGCGGAGGCACATTTACCCATAATCCCTTTGGCATCTGTCTGTGTTTGTTACAGAACTTCAGAATTAGTGCGTTATTTAAAATTAAAAGATATGTGTTATATTTATACTTATACAGGAGTTATTCTATCTGGATTAATTTGATGATTTTACATCAAAACCATAAGTTAAAACTGCTTTATTTCCAAGACCTCTGCCTCACTGTGGTCACTGCTGTATCCTGTTAAGGAATAATGGCTTGTTTGTATGTGTAGAATTGTGCTTAGCACTGCTCAATAGCTTTACTGCTGCAAAATATGTAGTAAACAGGAGCTTCCAGCAGTGGGCAGGATACACAAAGACAGAAGTGCTGACTCATTGTTTGGTTCTCTGGTCACCTTTGATGCTACCAGAAGCGATCGTGGTGTTAAAACTCAAAATCAGCTTGCTAGTCGTTGCAAGTGTACCCGAAGCAACATTGAAAGTTATCGGTTAGCTGTAGCTTCCGATAAATTTTTTCAATAAATGATAATATGGCAACACAAACTATTGACTGAATAGAAATAAATGATTGACAGTAAACAAAACCAGGTAATGCAATGAATGACTAAACCACAAATAAATGATAAACAGAATTAAACCAGTAACAAAAGCATTACACAAAGAAAAGAAACAAACAGAAACAAACCAAGACTTAAATGACAACGTATAATCATATGAACAGTAAAACCAAAAACTCCTCAGTGGAAGCCTAGAGAAGAACAAGGGGTGAACCCAGACATGAACCCCGGACCGGGGCGGAACCTGACAGACAGGGTGAAAAAAAGAAATGGAATCATTGGCTTCAAGCAGCAGCCGAAATGTGAAGGTTAATGAATTCATTTCTCTCAAGTCATTTTCAATACAATAAATGGTAAATGGATTGTATTTATATAGCGTTTTTCCGTCTGCATCAGACCCTCAAAAGCGCTTTACACATCAGTGCCTCACATTCACCCTGATGTCAGGGTGAATGTGAGTACAGTAGCACTTGCCACCTCTTTTTTCTGTTTTGTGGCATGTTGTACATTTATCTACATGTGTCTGTGAAGCTTTTGTGATGTCTGGTGCAAATCATGACCAGCGACTTGTCTTATTTATCCCCCCTTCCTACATGTGAAGGTCTGTGTGCGACACGGGCCAACACACGGAATAGAGGACGTGGGCAGACAGGACGACTGTCGGGAAGCCACACGCCACACTTCGAGTCACGTGCACACCTCCTCATACCAAAATGGCTCTATCTTGATTGACAGCGCGGTCGTGAATTCCCACAACATCCATGAAAAGAAGGAACATCTTGTCCCTTGTCCCGTCATCTAACTCTCTTCACCTTTAGGATCTGATGAATGGCACTCAGCTGTATTAGTTTAACATGAGCTCAAACCAAACTGTGATTATCACTTATGTTTACGAAAATTAAAAATATATTTTTTAAACTCCTCCCACTATTGACAATTCTATGGCTATCCTCCCACAAACAAGAGGCTGCTTCTCAGCTCACAAAGTGAAATGACCATTTTCGCAAATAAAATACTGCCCCCTTGTGGTGACAGACTCTGCAGTGCTCAGTGTAAAGGCCTGGTTTCTCTTGTGATAATTTTGCACAGTGACATTTGATACAGTGATGGTTTTTCATGTCTGTGTTGCCATCAGGCCGCTGGCACGCTTTATTTGCACGAGGTGCTGAAGCCCATCATCAACCGCATCTTTGAGGAGAAGAAGTATGTTGAGCTGGACCCATGTAAGATCGACCTGAACCGCCTGAGGTAACAGAATTCAAACAGGCTCTGCTGGGCTCCTGATCCTCACACAGTCCAGATCTGCACCACAAACAGTTCCATGCTGGTTGTGTATTGTGGGTCCACAGTGTGTAGTTAAGATGTGTTAAAAGGGTCACATGGAACGCTGCCTCAGGAGACTTTACACCTCTTTACCCAGAGTGGAAGACAAAAAAAAAGTGTGTAAAGGGGAAGGCTGTTGCTTGGCAACGATTTTGAGCTTTCTGGGGTATGAATCTGTGATATGGAGGGAGAGATCCAGCATCTGCAGCATGTTTACAGCCTCTGACTGCTGTATATCTGCGCTGATCCAGGATCTGCTGCATGCTTACAGCCTCTGACTGCTGTATATCTGCGCTGATCCAGGATCTGCTGCATGTTTACAGCCTCTGACTGCTGTATATCTGCGCTGATCTAGGATCTGCTGCATGTTTACAGCCTCTGACTGCTGTATATCTGCGCTGATCCAGGATCTGCTGCATGTTTACAGCCTCCGACTGCTGTATATCTGCGCTGATCCCGGATCTGCTGCATGTTTACAGCCTCCGACTGCTGTATATCTGCGCTGATCCCAGATCTGCTGCATGTTTACAGCCTCCGACTGCTGTATATCTGCGCTGATGCAGGATCTGCTGCATGTTTACAGCCTCCGACTGCTGTATATCTGCGCTGATCCCGGATCTGCTGCATGTTTACAGCCTCCGACTGCTGTATATCTGCGCTGATCCCAGATCTGCTGCATGTTTACAGTCTCCGACTGCTGTATATCTGCGTTGATCACGGATCTGCTGCATGTTTACAGCCTTTGACTGCTGTATATCTGCGCTGATCCAGGATCTGCTGCATGTTTACAGCCTCCGACTGCTGTATGTCTGCGCTGATCCAGGATCTGCTGCATGTTTACAGCCTCCGACTGCTGTGTGTCTGCGCTGATCCAGGATCTGCTGCATGTTTACAGCCTCCGACTGCTGTGTATCTGCGCTGATCCAGGATCTGCTGCATGTTTACAGCCTCCGACTGCTGTGTATCTGCGCTGATCCCGGATCTGCTGCATGTTTACAGCCTCCGACTGCTGTGTATCTGCGCTGATCCCGGATCTGCTGCATGTTTACAGCCTCCGACTGCTGTGTATCTGCGCTGATCCCGGATCTGCTGCATGTTTACAGCCTCCGACTGCTGTGTATCTGCGCTGATCCCGGATCTGCTGCATGTTTACAGCCTCCGACTGCTGTGTATCTGCGCTGATCCCGGATCTGCAACATGTTTACAGCCTCCGACTGCTGTGTATCTGCGCTGATCCCGGATCTGCAGCATGTTTACAGCCTCCGAATGCTGTGTATCTGCGCTGATCCCGGATCTGCAGCATGTTTACAGCCTCCGAATGCTGTGTATCTGCGCTGATCCGGATCTGCAGCATGTTTACAGCCTCCGAATGCTGTGTATCTGCGCTGATCCCGGATCTGCAGCATGTTTACAGCCTCCGACTGCTGTGTATCTGCGCTGATCCCGGATCTGCT